>NC_056743.1:1020235586-1020253086 GCF_019279795.1 Protopterus annectens
TGATTCATGGAAAATTTTGCCCACCTGGAACTTTTCTTGCAGATGCCGATACTGCTCACTGCCACTGAATCAAAAGCTTTTATGCAAGAGAAGCTCATTAAAACAAGATCAACTGTTCATTTCATGAAGCTTCTCCAGACTTTGTGTTGAACGCTCTTTTCTTCTCTTCATTCATCACTGAGCTTCACTTTGAGATTTCCAGTATAAAACATTTCTTCTGCCTACATTGTCTTCTCATTTCATGTAACTCAACCAAAGCTCTATAATACTTACTCCAAAAGATCTCAGTTTGCTGATTAATGGGCTAAGCACTAATAAACTTCACTATAATTACAGTTGTGCTACTACACGCGCCTCAGTGATTGGACACTTCACTAAACTGACTTATTAATGATGCACGTCACAGCTCTACCAAATGTAGAGATAACGTTCTGGCTCCCTAATGATAGCTACTGCCGTCCTCTGTCTAATTAAAAGTAAACCACATATCATACTCACTGTGTAGTCAAGAAGGAATTTTGTTAATTAGAGCCCCTCATTTAATCTAGCCAAAGGATAAAAACTGTACTCTAAAACCATTCACTCTGGAATACTTCACCTGAAAATATATGAGACACTATTGACTATAAACATAAACACTTCAAGAGAAAACTCAAAAGATCAGTTTTGTGAAGCCTACAAAATGTACTTGTTTTCATGATTGGTGGTAATCTGTATCTCTATGGCTGTTGTGGAATATTAGTCTAATTACTATCAATATCTGAATGACTGTGACTTTTCTATTAAAACTCATATATGTCTACATTATACTAATAAGTTAGCTTTCCTAATAATACTTTACAAATTGCTATTTCCTCTCTAACTCCATTATTAGCCTCTTTGGTTGCTGACTGTATTGCTGAGAATACTATCAGAATTACATTTAGTACAAAATTGCTACTGTATATAATATACTTACTACTCAGAGATATTACTTTGTCGCCTCACAGTAAGACGCTGTCCGGTTCTATTCTCAGCTAGAGCGTCTTCTGCGTGGAGGCATACGTGAATGGGCGTACCTTTGTTGAAGGTTGTGCGTCAGGCCTGGCAAGCCGGTACGTAAAAATCAACTGCCAATCATTAGCGGACAGGAGTTCCGCTGTGCGACCCCTAACTGGGAAAAGCCGAAAGACACAAACAAACAATTATTTTGTATGTTGAAGAAGCTAAAATTGGTATCTGTGTTGCTGCTCATTGGCTCAGATCACAAGTACAGTGTAGTCAGGACAAACACAAGCTTTAAAGGGCAGAGCAAGTCTTCATTTTCAAAGTTATGACCAAGATGCAAACTAACTGTTAGGAGAGGCTATCAAAAGGTAAAAGCTGAGTGAAGGAGAAAACGAGAACTGTTTATTTAGGCTAATATTTGAAAGCACAGGCAAAGACATGACAGATTCAATAATGTTATAGGAGAACATTTAGCACAGCTGCTTTCATAATGTGGAGTTATGCCAGGTCTAGAGATCAGATTCACACTAGTAGTTGGGTAGTGCAGTTAGAGAGAGGGCTGTAATAGTTACAGCACAGGAGTTACTTAAAGAAATCAATGTGTTATAATAAAAGCAAAGGAAAAGCAAATGTATCAGGCTGTATTCAGACAAACTTCTACAGTATACAATTTCCTGAGTATAGTCATGAGATGGCTTCTATTGGTACCATACTAATTTTTCTAGGAACAGGATTTAACAGCTCAGCCTCTGTGGCAGAGGGGAAGCAGGAGGAGGGCTTGATAATAAGCTTAGCCAATCAGGGAATGTGGAGGAAACAGGAATGCAGGTTGAGTCCAGGACTAAAGCTTACGTAATTAGAGATGGAGAGTCAGTGGGGGGGGGTTGGTGGTTTTAATTTAACCCCTTCATTGCACACTTTGATTTAGCAGAGTAAGGCACCAAGTAAGTAAACAATCAGCTTTTCAAATGATAAACATTTCTCTGCCTTTGCACCATGAGTTAAGTTTTAATAGTTTTCAACAGTTTCTATATTTGGCATTTGCAAGGCAAAGCTTTTCTCCAAATTTAAGCACTCTGAAACTCCTTTTAAGCACTGAGAGATTTTCTTTCACTTTTGACTACAGAAGCACTAATAGTGTCTGCAATTATATCCATGTCAGTGTGTTTTTACTTTAGTTAAAAAAACACTAGCAGAAGGCAAGCTGATTTTCAGCAGATGCTGTAAGTTTACAAAGCAAAGACACAAAATACACTGACAAGGCAGCATATATGGGAGACAAAATAAGAGAAATGTGGAATACAATAATGAAATAGCTTTTATTGTGAATATTCCAGATGTAATCCCTCCAACACCCACACACAGATGTTTAGCTGCACTCTTCTTGGGGAGCTCAGCGTACTTCTCAACCTTTTTCCACATGAAATCTTGATAAAGGCAAAAATAATAGTAGGGCAAAGGCCCAAAATAGGGACAGATTTTAAATATTGCTCTTATAAACTTAGAAAACTGCTGGAATAACAGGTTTTGTGTTAGTATGCATTTTATGAAAAATACGAAGTTTGAAACTGAAATGTTTGTCATCATTTAGTAACTTCGATCCCCAGTGATTTGCCAGTAAAATCACAAAGTTTATGAGGAAGAGAACAAAAATATGAGGCAAAAATCTGGACAGTTGAGAAGTACTGAGCTCAGCCTTGTCAAGCTAATGACCCAGTAAGATTTGGAGGGAGAAATATTCTTTGGCTGACTCTATAACCAATAGGGAGTTCTTATTTTGGCCTTCGCTTTCCCAGTCACCCAAAATGCTTGTCTTGGAGCTAGAAGAAGAATGTCTTGCTAGGAGAAGCAGCTGTGTAGCAGTAGTAGCATTATTTTATACATAGTAGTGAGTGACTGGATATCAGCATAGAGTGCTTCCTTTCTGGAATAGGAGTGCGCGCGCGCGCACACACACACACACACACACACACACACACACACACACACAAGTTTGCGTGTCCTAATCCAGAAATTCTTATTTCAGATAAAAACATAGTCAGAGTATAATGTTCATTGTTAACAAAAGTTGAAGCACAAAACTAAAAAAGTCAACTCATTTTACAGGACCCACTTACAGTTCTTAGAAATATGCACATTTATTCCACATATGAGCATTCGACCAATCTGAGTAGAAGAAAAGTACTCTAATTTGTGTAATCGTTATGGGTCTCTTAGTTATTTTATATGAAATGGCATTATTCACATTAGATAGCGAAATATAACATTTTTCTCTACATTTTTAAAATCTATTCAATGCCGTCTTCGCATTTCCAAATTCTTTAATGGAAACACTGTCATAATATTCCTTTAACAACTCTTTCACAATCTGACAGTACTGTATCCAAAGTATAAACATGATAATTAAACATTTTCAGGTGCCATGTTATATATACTAGTAGTTAAACTCACAAAATGTATGCCATTAAAAAAACTCCACATTAGGACTAAAAAATTTATTTTCACTTCTTTGTTTTCTGTGCTATTTTAACACCTCAAAATCACTCAAAATGCTTCTTACAGAATTTGAATGTTTTCCACAAAATGGCTGCCAATGGGGCTTGTCATCAACGTGATCTTGTTTTTCTCAATCCTTTCTCTTTCCCATAATTCATTTCAAGTCTACAGTCATGCGAGACATAAGGAAGTAGTGGTGTATTCCCATGCCTCTTCTTTTTCTTTCGGCTGTTCCCATTAGGGGTCGCCACAGCAGATCATCTGTTTCCATTTCTTCCTGTCCTCTGCATCTTGCTCTGTCACACCAAATACCTGCATGTCCTCTCTCACCACATCCATAAACCTTATCTTAGGCCTTCCTCTTTTCCTGTTACCTGGCAGATTCATCCTTAGCATCCTTTTCCCAATATACCCAGCATCCCTCCTCAGCACATGTCCAAACTAATGCAATCTCGCCTCTCTGGCTTTGTCTCCAAACCGTCCAACCTGGGCTGACCCTCTAATATACTTATTCCTAATCCTGTCTACCCTCGTCTCACCCAGTGCAAATCTTAACATCTTTAACTCTGCCACATCCAGCTCTGACTCCTGCCTTTTTGTCAATGCCACTGTCTCCAACCCATATAATATAGCTGGTCTCACTACCCTCTTGTAGGTCTTCCCTTTCACTCTTACTGGTACTCATCTGTCTCAAATCTCTCCTGACACTCTTCTCCACCCACTCCACCCTGCCTGTACGTTCTTCTTCACCTCTCTTCCTCACTCGCCATTACTCTGAACTGTTGATCCCAAGTATTTAAACTCATCCACCTTCACCAACTCTACTCTCTGCATCCTCACCATTCCTCTATCCTCCCGCTCATTCACAGACATATATTTTATCTTAGTCCTGCTGACCTTCATTCCTCTTCTCTCTAGAGCATATCTCCACCTCCCCAGAGTCTCCTCAACCTGTTCCCTACTCTCACTATATATCTCAATGTCATCTACAAACATCATAGTCTACGGGGACTCCTGTCTGATCTCATCTGTCAACCTGCCCATCACCACTGCAAATACGAAAGGGTTCAGAGTGGAACCTTGATGTAATCCCACCTCCACCTTAAATGCATCTGTCACTCCCACTGCAGATCTCACCGCTGTCACACTACCCTTGTACATATCCTGTACCACTCTTACATACTTCTCTGCCACTCCCGATTTTCTCATACAATACCACAACTCCACTCTAGGCACCCTGTCATATGATTTTTCTAAGTCCACAAAGACACAATGCAACTCCTTCTGACCTTCTCTGTACTTCTCTATCAACACTCTCAGAGCAAACATCGCATCTGTAGTGCTCTTTCCTGGCATGAAACCATACGACTGATCAGTAATCATCACCTCACTTCTTAACCTAGCTGCTACTACTCTTTCCCATAATTTCATGCTGTGACCGATTAATTTTATTCCTCTGTAGTTACTACAGCTCTGCACATCCGGTACCAAAACATTTTTTCTCCACTCCTCAGGCATCCTCTCACTTTCCAAGATTTCATTAAATAATCTGGTTAAAAATTCCACTGCCATTTCTCTTAAACACCTCCATGCTTCCACAGGTATGTCATCTGGACCAACAGGCTTTCCATTCTTCATCCTCTTCATTGCTATCCTTACTTCCTCCTTGCTCAGCCGTTGCACTTCCTGATTCACTATATCCACATCATTCAACCTTCTCACTCTCATTCTCTTCATTCATCAGCCCCTCAAAGTACTCTTTCCATCTGTTCAACACACTCTCTTCACTTGTGAGTACATTTCCTTCATTATCCTTTATCACCCTTTCCTGCTGCATATCTTTCCCAGCTTGGTCCCTCTATCTAGACAATCGGTACAGGTCCTTTTCTCCCTTCTTAGTGTCTGACCTTTCATAAAACTCTCCATACGCCTTATCCTTAGCCTTTGCCACTTCTCTCTTTGCCATGCACCTCATCTCCTTATACTCCTGTCTGCTTTCTTCATCTCTCTGACAATCCCACTTCTTCTTCTTCGCCAGCCTCTTTCTCTGTATACTCTCCTGTACTTCCTCATTCCACCATCAGGTCTCCTTGTCCTCCTTCCACTGTCGAGATGTCACACCAAGCACCTTTCTATCAGTCTCTCCTACTAGCTCTGCTGTAGTTACCCAGCTGTTTGGTAATTCTTCACTGCCACCCAGTGCCCTTCTTAACTTTTCTCTGAACTCCACCTCAAAATCACCCTTTTTCAATTTCCACCATTTGATCCTTGGTGCTGCCCTTACACTCTTCCTCCTCTTCTTGGTCACCAACATCATTCTGCATACCACTATTCGATGCTGCGTAACAGGCTCCAATCTCCTTCAAACTGGCCCTCCTGCATAGGATGTAATCAATCTGTGTGCATCTCCCTCCACTCTTGTATGTCACCCTATGCTCCTCCCTCTTGTTAAAATATGTATTCACCACAGCCATGTCCACCCTTTTTGCAAAATCCACTACTATCTGACATTCGGCATTCCTTTCCTTAACACCATACCTACCCATCACTTCTTCATCCCTTCTGTTCCCTTCACCAACATGCCCATTGAAATCTCCTCCAGTCACCACTCTCTCACCCTTGGGTACAGTCATCACCACTTCATCCAACTCACTCCAACATTTTTCTTTCTCATCCATTGCACACCCAACTTATGGAGCATATGCACTAACAACATTCATCATTACACCATCAATTTCCAGCTTAATAAACATCACTCTATCTGACACTCTTTTCACCTCCAAAACACTCTTGGCATACTGTTCCTTCAGGATAACCCCTACCCAATTTCTCCTCCCATCGACACCATGATAGAACAATTTGAATCCACCTCTAATACACTTGGCCCTACTTCCCTTCCACCTGGTCTCTTGCACACACAATATATCAACCTTCCTTCTGTCCATCATATCAGCTAGCTCTCTCCCTATACCAGTCATACTGCCAACATTCAAAGTTCCTACCCTCACTACCACACTGCTAACCTTTCTCCTCTCTTCCTGCATTCGGGCATGCCTTCCCCATCTTCTTCTCCTTCTCCTCCTTCGACCAACAGTAGCCCAATTTCTGCCAGAACCCTGTTGGCTAACAGTATTGGTGGCAGTCATTGTTAACCCGGCTTCGACCAATCCAGTATGTAAATCTGTATTGTTTTCTGCATATCTCATTTGGCAAATGTTTTACGCCGGATGCCCTTCCTGAAGCAACCCTCCCCATTTATGTGGGCTTGGGAGCGGCACAAAGAAATGCACTGGCTTCTGTATCCCCATTCATTGACATATAATGAGATTATTGTCAATTACTTTCATCTTGTATACCTTCTGTAATAGGACTGCTTTTATTTCTTAAATGGCCCTCATTTGTGTGTGTCTCAGAGCTTGTTTACAGTATACTAAGGACTTATACAGCTGCAACCAGAAGAGTAGTTAAGTTGCAGGCCTTTGTTCAAAGTATTATATATATATATATATATATATATATATATATATATATATATATATATATATATATACTTTAATTTTGTAGAAAATGCTTTATTTTCATTTGTTTTATAGCTAATATCAGCTTCCCCCCCTTACTAAGTCTACAACAAAATATGACCTACTTTCTATTCTTTAACTTTGGATATCTGTTTTTTTTTCCTGAGGCACAGATGTCTTGAGACATTATATTTTCTATCTCTTCTTGTTATTCTGCTCATATAGTGATTTGTTAAAGTACAGGAAAAATCACTCTTCTTCAAACCTGACTCCTTGATTATGATGCATTATTCTGTTCCCAAGTCTCTGCAGTGGGAAGACTTTTTTTTGGGGGGGGGGCTGAATATTCTAGGAAATTCATCAGTTGCAATTGTTTTATAACTAATGTTATGTTTTTTTTCTCCTTACTATGTTGTTCTGTAATTCTGCAGCAAAATATTGCCAACTTTATATTCCTTACCTTTGGATTGCGGCACAGATGTCTTCTAGCATTATGTTCTTGTCTTTAATGTTATTCTATCGACTGATTTGTTAATATACAATACAATCACTTTTCAGAAAAACTGTCTCCTTGATAATGACACAAGTACTGTAAGACTTTGAAATTTAAACACAAAATTGCCAATGGCAAAAAAGTAATGAACAAATAAAATAAAAATAAATATAAATAAAAAATATCCAAACACCGATGTCTGGAGGACATGGTTTAATGTCTTCAAAACCAACAATGATGGAGCGCTTTCGCCTTTCAACAACTAAGGCTTCATCAGAGTCATTTTACAATTACAAAATACACTTATTATACAAGTTAAAAATATTATAGACCAATCACAATAAGCTTTTAAGCTCAAATGCAACCAATCATTTAACAAAGCCTCATTCTAGGTTGCATATCAATTAATAGAACAAAAATAGCTTCCTAGACCCACTACTACATATATTTAAGCCCATGTAAAGATATGTTTGTGTATCCTTAATGCATACTAGAAATAATTTAAAGCTTCATCCAATGTGGGCAGAAATTCAACAGGATCCATTCAACAGCCACAAGGTCCATAATGAAATTCTTCACCAAAAAGTTGAAATAATTTCTGACTGTAATAATCTTTAGGGATAGTTAGACCTTGGGAAACTGGTTTTCATGGATAGAAAATGTTATTGCATGGTCACTGAGTATAGTGAATATGACAGTAGTGTCTCACTTAATGAGATGACTCTTTTATCAAGACTTATCTGGCAGTTGGTGCAGAGGATTAAGGATATAAGCTGTTAATGAGCTGTTTCTTGTAGTCAAGGATTTAATTTATTTGGCCTCCATTTGCCTGCAGTGTTACTCTGAGCAAGCCACTCACTTGGACAATGCTTTGGTGCAGTTGGGAAAATTAGGCTATGTTCCTCAGTTACCTTCTGGACTGCATGCTTTGTAATTACCTATGAACTTAATTGCATAATTTGGGGAGGCGTCACATGATGATGATCCTTAACCCTGATTCAGATGATGTAGCACTGGAGTAAGAAAAGCGATGCTAGTCAGTATTAAGTTTCCTATACTAAGGTTGGCTTACTCTGTGTATTAGCACCTACACCTACGCATTTCAGGAATGGCGGCAGCAACTTTCTAGACAGTTCTGGCCAGTGTTAAATATGTTTAGTGCCTGGTCTATTAAAATCTCCAAAATATACAGAGATTAATCTAAACTTCCACACAAGCAGTCACATGGGTCTGTACATAGACATATGTAGCCACCCTGAATTATCACTCTGTTTTTTTCCTGCGGACACTGCAGGAAAGGCCCATACTCAAGGGTCTGAAATGAAAAAAAATCAGCTGGTTTCAAAAATTGCAATGATATGATAATTGCCATAGCTGGCCAAATGTGTAAGATATCTATTTTATTTTTAACATTTATGCTACTGGCACACAGTGTTTTACATCATTTGGGTACAGCCCATGAGTTGTAGCCAGGGTAGCTAAGTAGCAAGTGGTCAGAGCTATAAGGGTCCACAGGATGGAGCACAGTTTGAGGCAACTAGGTATGTGAAATCATAAGCAAAGAGTAAGATCCCCTGAACTCTGATGTGACTCAAGCATGTCCTCACCTTTTAAGTAGGAGATGGGGGAAGACATAGGGAACTAACACCATTGTCTCTTTCATAGGCTAAAGGGATGCTAGCACAGAAAGGAAGGGAAGAAAATGTACCCTATACAGGATAGCAGCCCAGGCTTGACTGGTAACCGTGACTAATGACCAATCAGAAAGCAGTGTGCTGCAAAGAGTGAACAGGAGTAGTTCCTGTAAATAACCGGCCATTTTAATAGAAATGTAAGTAATTACAGGATTGTAGCACATTTTGCATGACAGAAAGTTGTTACACAGTTCACTCAAATGCCACCAAGGTATCCAAGGAATAGCATATGCAGATGCTACTATGCATGTGTTAGTAAAAGCACAGACCTATATACAGTGCCATTCAGTAAATAAGGCAGGAAATAAAGAAGCATGAGCCCTCCTGTCAATGCTGGTGTGTTATTTTATATACTGCGACATGTCAGCACTATTTTAACAGAGCATACTGATACTGTGGCCAGCTCATCAGTGTACAAATATTCAGGAAAATAGGCTGACTTGTAGAAAAGGGAAAGAAAAGAAAGCAGCATAAACCAGCACAGCAGACAAGAGGAAGCCCTTATACTGAAGTTAATGGAAAAAGTGTTTACATGAACATTATTTAATGGATAGAATTAAGCCACTGAAAGTGTACTTTCATTGCAGAAAGGGCAAATCAATGATTGTTTTCAGGAATCAATTTATACTGAATGGATTTTCTACAAATCACTTTGAAGCAGCACAGGTGTTTTTACAAACAGGGTAGTCTGTAAATAGATATGTGTGTGTGTGTGTGTGTGTGTGTGTGTGTGTGTGTTATAAATGTGTGTGTATATATATATCCATATCTATATATCTATATAGCTATATCTATCTACATATATATATATATATATATATATATATATATATATATATATATATATATATATATGTATATATATATATATATATATATATATATATATATATATATGTATATATATATATATATATATATATATATATATATGTATATATATATATATATATATATATATATATATATATATATATATATATATATATATATATATATATATATATATATATCTGCAGTTAGTATATCTTAAAAGGTCTATATTGATTCATCTAAAATCCCTTCATGTACACCTTATGTAAATATGGAATTTGTTAAAGGTAACTATGCTTAATTTGCACTGGAATCATGTTCATTTGCAAATCTTTCTTGTTCTGTATGCCTCCTGTTTATTTCTTTATTTAATTTAATATTTGCTTTCCATGTGAGTAGTTTGGTCGCACATGAACCTTCTTCAAACATGATTGGAAGAATTATGTTATGAAAAGCATGTTTCACCTTTCTAAGCTGTTTGTGGTGGTGTTAGAGGTAGTGTGTGGAAGAAATAGACCGAACCCTGATGTAGTCTCATCACAGCTAAATATGTGTATGTCTCTGTGTATTCACCAACGTGTGTGGTTGCAGTGCATGCATTTCTGATAGTAACAAGTTGGAATACATTACAGTAACTATTTTTGTTACTTGATCATAATATCACAATCAATCATCTGATGTGTGCAGAGTCAAAACATACTTAAAGAGTGCTTATTTTTGCTGGGGATACATGCAATCTGTGGGTGAAAGTACCTGACCCATGCTGTCATTTGATCACATACTTTAAACAGACATTGAGCTGACTTTGCAGGGTTAGTGAGTGTGGGTGTATAGGGGAGGATGCATATGGTTCTGGTGTGTGTGTGTGTGTGTGTGTGTGTGTGTGTGTGTGTTTGTGTGTGTGTGTGTTTGTGTGTGTGTGTGTGTGTGTGTGTGTGTGTGTGTGTGTGTGTGTGTGTGTGTGTGTCTGTTTGTGAAACAAAGTGAAATATATCACTGTGGCTAGTATTTTTAAATAATCACAATATAGCATTTGGGATGTGCACAGCCAGTAAACTGTCTCTAAATGATGGGTGTGGAAGTGGTTTATAGATAAAAATGACTTACCCATCCCCCCATTTGAAATATTCATCAGAAGTCCAGTGATGATAGACATCAAAAGGCTAGAAAAGTTAATTAAAATGCATCGTAGAGAATCTAAGTCCTTTATAGCTTCTGGGGGCCTAATGGCCCTCATATCCTTGGCATAATGTGTTCCTTCAATTAAAGCACTCAGATTTTCAGCAACACCCATCAGCTTCTCCATCTAACTTCTCTTTCCTACTGCTACTCTTGGTTTCTATCCGCATCCTTTAATGTTATGATTCATGGAAAATTTTGCCCACCTGGAACTTTTCTTGCAGATGCCGATACTGCTCACTGCCACTGAATCAAAAGCTTTTATGCAAGAGAAGCTCATTAAAACAAGATCAACTGTTCATTTCATGAAGCTTCTCCAGACTTTGTGTTGAACGCTCTTTTCTTCTCTTCATTCATCACTGAGCTTCACTTTGAGATTTCCAGTATAAAACATTTCTTCTGCCTACATTGTCTTCTCATTTCATGTAACTCAACCAAAGCTCTATAATACTTACTCCAAAAGATCTCAGTTTGCTGATTAATGGGCTAAGCACTAATAAACTTCACTATAATTACAGTTGTGCTACTACACGCGCCTCAGTGATTGGACACTTCACTAAACTGACTTATTAATGATGCACGTCACAGCTCTACCAAATGTAGAGATAACGTTCTGGCTCCCTAATGATAGCTACTGCCGTCCTCTGTCTAATTAAAAGTAAACCACATATCATACTCACTGTGTAGTCAAGAAGGAATTTTGTTAATTAGAGCCCCTCATTTAATCTAGCCAAAGGATAAAAACTACTCTAAAACCATTCACGCTGGAATACTTCACCTGAAAATATATGAGACACTATTGACTATAAACATAAACACTTCAAGAGAAAACACAAAGATCACTTTTGTGAAGCCTACAAAATGTACTTGTTTTCATATATAGGTTAGTACTAAGCTAACTGCCCTTGCGAGCCATTTTAAGCCTAGCCAGTTATCCCTTGTGAGACTCAAACCCTGCACCTTGTGTTTGTAAGGCAAACACCCTAACCATTAGGCCACCCTCCCGGTGGTAATCTGTACCTCTATGGCTGTTGTGGAATATTAGTCTAATTACTATCAAAATCTGAATGACTGCAACTGTTCTATTAAAACTCATATATGTCTACATTATACTAATAAGTTAGCTTTCCTAATAATAATTTACAAATTGCTATTTCCTCTCTAACTCCCTTATTAGCCTCTTTGGTTGCTGACTGTATTCCTGAGAATACTATCAGAATTCCATTTAGTACAAAATTGCTACTGTATATAATATACTTACTACTCAGAGATATTGCTCTCGTGTTATTTTGTAAATTGAAGAAGCTTACATTGGTATCTGTGTTGCTGCTCATTGACTCAGATCACAAGTACAGTGTAGTCAGGAAAAACACAAGCTTTAAAGGGCAGAGCAGGTTTTCATTTTCAAAGCTATGACCAAGATGCAAACTAACTGTTAGGAGAGGCTAGCAAAAGGTAAAAGTTGAGTGTAGGAGAAAACGAGAACTGTTTATTTAGGCTAATATTTGAAAGCACAGGCAAAGACATGCTAGATTCAATAATGTTATAGGAAAACATTTAGCACAGCTGCTTTCATAATGTGGAGTTATGCCAGGTCTAGAGATCAGATTCACACTAGTAGTTGATTAGTTGGGTAGTGCAAGTAGAGAGAGGGCTGTAATAGTTACAGCACAGGAGTTACTTAAAGAAATCAATGTGTTATAATAAAAGCAAAGGAAAAGCAAATGTATCAGGCTGCATTCAGACTAACTTCTGCAATATAAAATGTCCTGAGTACAGTCATGAGATGGTTTCTGTTGATGTTTGTGTCTTTTGGCTTTTCCCGGTTAGGGGTCGCCATACTAATTTTCCTAGGAACAGGATTTAACAGCTCAGCCTCTGTGGCAGAGGGGAAGCAGGAGGAGGGCTTGATAATAAGCTTAGCCCATCAGGGAATGTGGAGGAAACATGAATGCAGGTTGGGTCCAGGACTAAAGTTTACGTAATTAGACATGGAGAGTCAGTGGTGGGTTGTTGGTTTTAATTTAACCCCTTCATTGCACACTTTGATTTAGCAGACTAAGGCACCAAGTAAGTAAACAATCAGCTTTTCAAATGATAAACATTTCTCTGCCTTTGCACCGTGAGTTAAGTTTTAATAGTTTTCAGCAGTTTCTATATTTGGCATTTGCAAGGCAAGGCTTTTCTCCAAATTTAAGCACTCTGAAACTCCTTTTAAGCACTGAGAGATTTTCTTTCACTTTTGACTACAGAATCACTAATAGTGTCTGTAATTATATCCATGTCAGTGTGTTTTTACTTTATTTAAAAAAACACTAGCAGAAGGCAAGCTGATTTTCAACAGATGCTGTAAGTTTACAAAGCAAAGACACAAAATACACTGACAAGTCAGCATGTATGGAAGACAAAATAAGAGAAATGTGGAATACAGTAATGAAATAGCTTTTATTGTAAATATTCCAGATGTAATCCCTCCAACACCCACACACAGATGTTTAGCTGCACTCTTCTTGGGGAGCTCGGCGTACTTCTCAACATTTTTCCACATGAAATCTTGATAAAGGCAAAAATAATAGTAGGGCAAAGGCCCAAAATATGGACAGATTTTAAATATTGCTCTTATAAACTTATAAAACTGCTGGAATAACAGGTTTTGTGTTAGTATGCATTTTATGAAAAATATGAAGTTTGAAACTGAAATGTTTGTCATCATTTAGTGACTTCGATCCCCAGTGATTTGCCAGTAAAATCACAAAGTTTATGAGGAAGAGAACAAAAATATGAGGCAAACATCTGGACATTCTGTGAAAATCTGGACAGTTGGGAAGTATTGAGCTCAGCCTTGTCAAGCTAATGACCCAGTAAGATTTGGAGGGAGAAATATTCTTTGGCTGACTCTATAACCAATAGGGAGTTCTTATTTTGGCCTTTGCTTTCCCAGTCATCCAAAATGCTTGTCTTGGAGCTAGAAGAAGAATGTCTTGCTAGGAGAAGCAGCTGTGTAGCAGTAGTAGCATTATTTTATACATAGTAGTGAGTGACTGGAGATCAGTATAGAGTGCTTCCTTTCTGGAATAGGAGTGCGCGCGTGCGCGCGCGCGCGCGCACACACACACACACACACACACACACACACACACACACACACACACACACACACACGCACGCACGCACGCACGCACACACATACACAGACGTTTGCATGTCCTAATCCAGAAATTCTTATTTCAGATAAAAACATAGTCAGAATATAATGTTCATTGTTAACAAAAGTTGAAGCAAAAAACTAAAAAAGTCAACTCATTTTACAGGACCCACTTACAGTTCTTAGAAATATGCACATTTATTCCACATATGAGCATTCGACCAATCTGAATAGAAAAAAAGTACTCTAATTTGTGTAATAGTTATGGGTCTCTTAGTTATTTTATATGAAATGGCATTATTCACATTAGATAGCGTAATATAACATTTTTCTCTACATTTTTAAAATCTATTCAATGCCGTCTTTGCATTTCCAAATTCTTTAATGAAAACACTGTCATAATGTTCCTTTAACAGCTCTTTCACAATCTGACAGTATTGTATCCAAAGTATAAACATGATAATTAAACATTTTCAGGTGCCATGTTATATATACTAGTAGTTAAACTCACAAAATGTATGCCATTAAAAAAACTCCACATTAGGACTAAAAAATCTATTTTCACTTATTTGTTTTCTGCGCTATTTTAACACCTCAAAATCACTCTAAATGCTTCTTACAGAATTTGAATGTTTTCCACAAAATGGCTGCCAGTGGGGCTTGTCATCAACGTGATCTTGTTTTTCTCAATCCTTTCTCTTTCCCATAATTCATTTTGGGTTTATATCAAGTTATCGAAAGCCAATAACATTGAATGCCATAATGTCGAACCCTATACAGTGAATGCTAAAAATAGTGAAGCTGCAGAACATCAAATTCTTTCCTAGGGAAAGAATTTGGTTGTCCATTTCTGTGGCTTTGCTATTTTTAGCACTGTGGTGGAAAGTTACGGCGTTTCAGGTAAGTGTGTGGTTGTGTGGATGTTAGGTTTAGGGCGTGGGTTATGTGAGTTAGGGTTCGGGCACTGGTGAGGTGAGTGTGCGATAGTGACAGAGTTTAGGGTTAGGGATGGGTTAAGTGAGTTAGCGTTAGGGTGCAGGTAAGGTGAGTGTGTGATAGTGACAGACCTTAGGGTTAGGGTTGGGTTAAGGTAAGTGGATAGATAGTAGTGTTTGTATAGTTTAGTGTAGGGTTAGATGTATGATTTTAAGTGTAAGTGTGTGGATTGCTGTTTTTTTGGTGTGCCTGTGTTGTATGAATGTGTTTCGGAATAGCAAATTTTTTCCATAGGAAAAAATTCGCTGTTCTGAATGTTCAATATTGTGTGCTTTAGATTATTTAGGTTTGATTAAATGGTGTTCTTTGTTTTTGGCTTTCGATAATGTGATATAAACACTTCATTTCAAGTCTACAATCATGCTAGACATAGGGAAGTAGTGGTGTATTCCCATGCCTCTTCTTTTTCTTTTGGCTGTTCCCATTAGGGGTCGCCACAGCAGATCATCTGTTTCCATTTCTTCCAGCCCTGTGCATCTTGCTCTGTCACACCAACCACCTGCATGTCCTCTCTCACCACATCCATAAACCTTATCTTAGGCCTTCCTCTTTTCCTCTTACTTGGCAGCTTCATCCTTAGCATCCTTTTCCCAATATACCCAGCATCCCTCCTCAGCACATGTCCAAACTAATGCAATCTCGCCTCTCTGGCTTTGTCTCCAAACCGTCCAACCTGGGCTGACCCTCTAATATACTTATTCCTAATCCTGTCTACCCTCGTCTCACCCAGTGCAAATCTTAACATCTTTAACTCTGCCACATCCAGCTCTGACTCCTGCCTTTTTGTCAATGCCACTGTCTCCAACCCATATAACATAGCTGGTCTCACTACCCTCTTGTAGACCTTCCCTTTCACTCTTACTGGTACTCATCTGTCTCAAATCACTCCTGACACTCTTCTCCACCCACTCCACCCTGCATGTACTTTCTTCTTCACCTCTCTTCCACACTCGCCATTACTCTGAACTGTTGATCCCAAGTATTTAAACTCATCCACCATCACCAACTCTACTCCCTGCATCCTCACCATTCCTCTATCCTCCCTCTCATTTACAGACATATATTTTGTCTTAATCCTGCTGACCTTCATTCCTCTTCTCTCTAGAGCATATCTCCACCTCTCCAGGGTCTCCTCAACCTGTTCCCTACTCTCACTATATATCTCAATGTCATCTACAAACATCATAGTCCATGGGGACTCCTGTCTGGTCTATCTGTCAACCTGTCCATCACCACTGCAAACAAGAAAGGGCTCAGAGCGGATCCTTGATGTAATCCTACATCCACCTTAAACGCATCTTTCACTCCCACTGCAGATCTTACCGCTGTTACACTATACCCTTGTATATATCCTGTACCACTCTTACATACTTCTCTGTCACTCTCGATTTCCTCATACAATACCACAACTCCTCTCTAGGCACCCTGTCATATGCTTTCTCTAAGTCCACAAAGACACAATGCAACTCCTTCTGACCTTCTCTGCACTTCTCCATCAACATTCTCAGAGCCAACATTGCATCTGTAGTGCACTTTCCTGGCATGAAACCATATTACTGATCAGTAATCATCATCTCCCTTTTTAACCTAGCTTCTACTACTCTTTCCATAATTTCATGCTGTGACCGATCAGTTTTATTCCTCTGTAGTTACTACAGCTCTGCACATCACCATTAGTCTTAGAAATCGGTACCAAAACACTTTTTCTCCACTCCTCAGTCATCCTCTCACTTTCCACGATTTCATTAAATAATCTGGTTAAAAATTCCACTGCCGTTTCTCCTAACACCTCCATGCTTCCACAGGTATGTCATCTGGACCAACAGGCTTTCCATTCTTCATCCTCTTCATAGCTATCCTTACTTCCTCCTTGCTAATCCGTTGCACTTCCTGATTCACTATCCCCACATCATCTAACCTTCTCTCTCTCTCATTCTCTTCATTCATCAGCCCCTCAAAGTACTCTTTCCATCTCCTCAACACACTCTCTTCACTTGTGAGTACATTTCCCTCATTATCCTTTATCACCTTTACCTGCTGCATATCTTTCCTAGCTTGGTCCCTCTGTCTAGCCAATCGGTACAGGTCCTTTTCTCTCTTAGTGTCCAACCTTTCATGCATCTCTCCATATGCCTTATCCTTAGCCTTTGCCACCTCTCTCTTTGCCATGCACCTCATC
>NC_056743.1:1020258086-1020405586 GCF_019279795.1 Protopterus annectens
CATTTTGCCAGGGAGAAATTAGCCACATGGAATTAAAATTCCTTACAGTTAAACATCCAAAAATCCCAATGATTGTTGAAATCCCTAAGATTCATAAACACCTGGAAAATCCACTATTTGGGCCCATTGTGGCTGCGGGGGGGGGGTTAAAAACTGAACCCCTTGCAGCCTTTATTGACAAATGGGAAAGTCCGGTATTTAGTGAAGTAGCTCACATTCTTAGAGATTCCTGGCATTGCCTGGAAAGATTAAAAAACATAAATGATAAAGGTGAGTATTCTTTTCTAACTATTGATGTCATTAATCTGTTTTCAGTTATCCCCCATGTGAAGACTGGTAGAGATGTGTGAAGGCTGCCAGCCTAGCCAGATAGAATTTTAATTCTATCATTTGTAAATATGAATGTTGAACTACAAGCTTGTTTGTTTAAATGAAAAAAATGCTGTTGCAAAAATGTGGCAACAGTGCTTTCTATTGACCCAGTAAAAACATGTTGTGACCCTTTGATCTAAAGTCAGCTCCGGCCTGGCTAGATGACAGCTTCCTGCCTATTGTTTTTAAGGCTAAAGTTAATGACCAAAATTTACATGTGGAATGTCCTTTATTGCTCTGGTTTCTGCTTAAGTGTAAACAAATGTAAATGCAGTTTCTGTCAGCCTGGGAACACCAGGAAAGTGTGAAATGACATAATGTTTTATCAGAATTGCAATTGCAATTTAAACAGAGAGAATCAGAAAGCATTAAGCATTTGTGTCTTGAACATCCAACTCAGCACTGCCTTATGCTCTCTTTATGTAAGTAGCATGTTAGAACTGGGTTTTCTCCTAGAAGTAGCTAGGAATTAGAAAGTTTAGACTAAGTGTTTTTCTGTGATGTCAGAACCGTACTACTGATTTAGTTTAAGTATTTCTGTGTGATCTCTGGACTCTTGACTAGCACTGACTGTGTAGTAGAAAGTATTGTCTTGTGGTTTTAATTATTTATTATTAAATATTTTGAAACATTTTAACTGTGGCTGGTTTGTATAGAGATAAGTTAAGCTCTACAGTAGATTGCATATTTATAGAGTTTACTGTCCAAGTCACTCCAAATAAGTCTTGACTGATTAGTCACACTTACCAATTGGATAATAATATTGCACAGTAATAGTTGGACACCCTTTTAAGGGCCTTTGAATAGCTGATAAATATTAGCTGGGTGGTGGCAGCTGGTATAGTCTGGGGAAAAGGGGCACAGCTGGAGAACGTGTACCAGCCTTCCCCAGAAGTGTCTGTGTGATTGTATAAACTTATCTCAAAGTGTGTGTGTCAACTACTTGGGCAGAGACACGAAGCACTGGTTGAACAGAGAGGGTGCTGGAGATTTTAGCTTGCCCAGCTAGGCTGAGATCTGGACCCTATAGCTCTGCCAGTGGGGAGTCTTATTGGGGACCTGGGGAGCAAGGGAGCCCTGGACTGGCTGTGATCTCTGTGTGCTTTTAAGGGAAATTGCACTTTACTGTGTGTATTTGTTATCCTTTCCTCATATATGAGATGCCCTCTCTGGTGTTAGTGGTGAGGATTGAGGCTCCTTGATTGCTGGGCCAGGGCACAGGCATCACACCCCATAAGGAGGGCCTGGAAAGTTTCCAAGAAACCTTACTGAGAAGTAATAAAGTGGAACCCCAAAATGTGAATTTGTTAGCAAGAACCATGGAGATGGTTTTAGAGAATAACTTTTTGATATTTGAGGAGAAAATGTTTCTT
Source organism: Protopterus annectens (assembly GCF_019279795.1). Lineage (NCBI taxonomy): Eukaryota > Metazoa > Chordata > Ceratodontiformes > Protopteridae > Protopterus > Protopterus annectens. Next base: position 1,020,259,832 of record NC_056743.1, read on the forward strand.
CAGAGTGCAGGAGTAGCTATGGGGCTAAAGGTGCCCCTGTGTTTGCCAAACTTGTGTATTTTGATCTATGTTCATGTTCAAGATCTTACTTTTTAATAGATTTTTGGATGATATTCTGATTTTGTGGCAAGGAAGTAAAGATGAAGCGCGACAGTTGGTGGAGTACTTAAACACAACATCATTTTTTTCAATTTACTAGTCAGTGGAATGAGAATCAAATAGATTTCCTTGACATTCATCTTACCAATGTGGATAATGTAGGTACAACAGTAAGCAACATCCATAGAAAAAGCACTTACTTGAACTCCATGTTAAACTTTGAAAGTTGTTACCCTTTACCTCAAAGACATAGCATAGTGACGGGTCAAATGGTGAGACTTTCCCAGTTAATTAGTGACAATGTGACCTTTAAGGAAGAAATGTATACCCTGGTAGGAATGTTTAGAGACAGATGCTACCCATTAAAACTATTGCTCAAGGTTAGGAAGGCAGAGACGAGAAAGAGAGATACTAGTTTTTGTTCCATTCTACCAACCACTGAAAGGGTACCACAAGAAACATCAAGGAAAAATAATAAAGATTCTTTAATACTCAGGTATAACCATTTTACATCTTTTCTAGTTGAGAGTGTGAACAAATCTTGGCAAATTTGTATGGACAGGGAGATGAAATCAGTCCTGGGTGAGGAACCTAGGGTTGTATATAGCCGAGGTAAAAACATCAAAAATATAATTGAAGGTGACAACAGGAGGCGAGTGACATATCAATCTCTGATGTACAAATGTGGAAGGTGTAAGTACTGTAAGCTCATTAATGATGGACCCTATGTTACAGAGAATGGTTGTAAGCAGACTTTAGCATGCCCAGGTAAATGTAATTGCAATACAAAAATGGTGGTGTATCTGGCAATATGCACGGGATGCTTGGGGTACTATGTTGGGAAGACCATATGTAGCCTCCAGGACAGAATAGCTGAACGTCAAAGGGAAATAAGAAAGAGAAATCCATATGTTCTAGCTCTGCACAGTATGCACTGTAACAAGTTTAAAATATTTATATTCTTTGTAATTGATCAGGTTTTTTTTTTTGATGAGGGGGGTAATGACAAACTCGAAGTAGAGGCCAAGGAGGTCAGATGGCAATTAAGATTAAATGTCACGTCCCCACCAGCTCTAAATGGTATTACCCTCCTCTCAATTTTAAAACAAAGGGCTAATGTAATTTAAACTCAATTTTAAAAATTATATGGATTTTGAATTTTGAGTGGTATTGTATTTTACATATTTTATACATTAAGTAATTAAAAATACATATACATGTTTTGTGTGTGTGTGTGTGTGTGTGTGTGTGTGTGTGTGTGTGTGTGTGTGTATACATACATATATATATATATATATATATATATATATATATATATACACATTGCATAAGCATTAAGGATACATAGACATAGCTTTACATGGGCTTAATTATATGTAGTAGTGGGTCTAGGAAGCTATTTTGTTCTGTTAGTTGATATGTAAACTAGAATGAGGCTTTGTTAAATGATCGGTTACATTTGAGCTTAAAAGTTATTGTGATTGGTCTATAATATTTTTTAACTTGTATATATAAGTGAATTTTTTAATTGTAAAATGACTCTGATGAAGCCTTAGTTGTTGAAATGCGAAAGCGCTTAGTCATTCCTGGTTTTGAAGGCATTAAACTATATTCTCCACACATTGGTGTTCGGATATTTTTTTATTTTTATTTTATTTGTTTAAGACTTTGAGTAGACTGTGTAGTTTTGCAGGAAACTGCACTCCTGAAGGTTACAACCATCAGTGAATTGAGGCATGCAGCAGGCATTCCTCTTCCACTAACTGAACTTGTGATATCTGGCAGTAAGTGCAGAGGACTTAAGTTCTGCTTCTAGTACTAAGAGTTTGAATCTTTCCATCTTCATTTTCCTACTATGTGACCATGAGCAAGTCACTTAACCAAGCAATGCTTTGGGGCTGTTGGGAATTTGGGCTACACTCTCTAATGGTTTCTTGGACTGCTTGCATAGCAACTATGCCCCTATCCCTTTATTCCTTTTTTCAGTACGTGTCCCAAAAATCACAATGCTGTTTCTATGTTATGCTTCTTTAGTCTGTTAGTAGCTATGGTGGCTGTGGGTTTCAATAAGTGTCCAAAGAAATTCATAGCTTTTTACTGCATGTTAATCTTTTTTGCAGTATTTTTCCCAGTCATAATTGCATTGGTGATGTGTTTAATGTACAAAACATTTCCTTTCTGCAATGTCTTTTCCTGCTCCATTCCATTTTCAGCCCACTTCCCAGAGCTGACCATATCATATTACATCATGTATGATATTCACTTGCTCAAGTACTCTTTTACATTTGTTTGCCATCAGTGTATGTTTCGTCTTTTGCATGGTTTCCTCAGTTTACTGTCTGCCAAGCATTATGTAATAATTTTGTGTTAAATTATATGCATCACTACTTTACCAATGCTTACTGCTACTAAAGAGGGCTCTGACCACCGACTAATTAGTCACTCTATCCCTAGAAAACTACACAATTGTCAGACTATAAATGCATATGTTTCTAATGGCCCATAACATGGTTTCTATCTATCTGGAACATCCTGATATGCATTGCAAGTATTTTTTTACCCCAGTCATCACAAGTTGAAGAAAACAACGTTGGCCATAATGGATGGCTGTCCATATTTTAATGCAAGTGCAATATTTTTCAGATGGGATTTCTTTATATAGTGTAACACAGCTGACTCATACTTTTTTCAAAAACATACACTAGCACTGCTACTCATTAAGCATTTTCAGTACAAAGATTTGGTAACCAATACAAACACAGACGATGCCAATGAGACAAGCACAACGTGGCTGTCATATAAAGATGCACCATTCACAATATGTTAGACATATGTCTGAATTTTCCCTTGTACCGTGTTAAAAAGGAACAGTACAAATTCAAGAATTTCTGATCATCATTTATTTTCTCCACCTATTGCACAGCCTTAGGAAGTGTGGTAAGTTGTTAATGCACTTAATAATTTTAAGAAGCATTGTAGTGCACTTTGGCAGCCGATTTCCTCCTGTTGTTTTTCCCATTGCTGCCTAGGAAGTGCAGCATCACATTGGCTCCTATTTTTCAATTCTTCAGCCACATTGTCTGCTCTTTGTCTTGTGCTTTTCATCTTCCCGTTCATTTCATATGTCAGTTGTTTTCCTTACACAGCACTGCTTACCATATTTACATACGTAATGCATAAATGGCACAATCATGGACCCTAAGGTTAATACACTGATTAATGAAAAAAATGGAGTGTTTGGTTTCCTAGTCTCAGTGTTTTACTCTTTCTTTGCTTGGTAGTTCAGCTATACTGTGTCTCACCTGTACTCAGTGCTGTATTATGTGTCTAGCGTATATGGAGCTGAAAATTATAAGTGGCCTATTTAGTGTTTCAGTAGTACATGATTTCAGACTAAAGTGGAAACTGAAACGGCAGGGCCTATTTCATACATGTGTGCCTGGAGCTTCAACCCACCACTCCCATTGTTTATTTACTTACTTACATTTGTTTACTGGGAAAGTCTGAATGGGAATTAAAACCCCTTTTCAATGGATACATATACAAAGTTATTATGACAATGTGTAAAACACCTATTAAAGAAAAAGCATTCATATATTTATAACAAAGATGTTTCAAGATTTAAACAATGAATTAACTGCACTGTGCGATACACATCCATAACAGTAAGTCCCTACCAAATTAATAGACAGTTTTGGTTAGCATTATCACCTATCCATTTTTTTCCGAACTATTCAGAAATCAAACTGATTGTTTGGTAGTCCAGAATACACTGTACAAACTCCAGTATTCTGTTTCAGAAAAAGAAACAGACTATCAGAGTTTGTTAAATCAGCTGATTTACTATGCTTTTTTTTTTACAGAAAAGCATAGTAAATCTGCAGACAAAAGCATCACAAAAGGAAAAAAGAGGATGTTCCTGATTGTCTGATGCAATGATAATATCACGGAATGAGCAGAAAGTGAGCAAGCAGAGGGGAGGAAATAGGTGGGTCTAGGGGAGGTACAAGGGTATGGCCATAGTCCGGTTGTAACCACAACGAAAGGTGGCATCCCTAGTTTTGGTGATTGCAATGTACAATACAGATAATTTAAAGAGATTTTTTTTACATGAAAAATAACTTAACCGGAGATTGGATGGTGAAGTGCCATTAATTGTATATGCGCACGAGCGTGTGCATGCGAGCTTATAATCTAGATTTACATAGCTCTTGGTTATGTAATTGTTCTGACCCTGGGTAACTTCATATAATTAGATCATATCATACTTTAACCTTCTATGAAAGCTTGCAACAACTACTTTCTATACTCTTACTCAATCAGTGTGTGTTTACTGTACTAGCCACTAAGTTTAACCAAATGGCTGAAGAAAATGTCCTTTCAACTGTATTGTTTATTGTAACACACTGTGCTCCTTACAGTATATTTACTTTTTGCTCCTTTCTTGGCCTTGAGACTGTACCTTATTAACTTTTTGACTCTGTACGGTAGTTTATTAACATATGTATTGTATTTACTGTATTTGCTGTACTAATCTTTGTGGAGCTTTTCTCCCTGGGCCTCCACTGAAAAGAGGATCCATGGCCAGTTGGACTTTCCTGGTAAACAAATGCAAAATAAATAAATAATAAATAAATCTATTTCTCCATTATACGCACACACTTTAAATGTTTCTATACTTACATTTAGGTTGTGTGATACACACATGTACTTCATATATATATATATATATATATATATATATATATATATATATATATATATATATATATATATATATATATATGGAGAGAGAGAGAGGGGTGAAGTACTTCTGATTTCCCTTTCCTGATATTTTAATAAAAGAACCCATAGCACACGTATGTAAAGTAAAGTCAGCTGTATATCATGGTTGTCATCAGTGGTTACATTTCCTTTGCAGACTAGAAAATGCTCATGCATTCCACCTGTGTAAGGACTGACTCAAAGCTGATGGAAGATGTCGCTTCCCATGGATCCTTGCACCAGATATACATCCTCCTCTGGAAGGATGTCACATGAAAACATCAAAGACCTTATAAACAGTATCAGTGCAACTAGTTGATAGGGTTGCCACCTGTCTCACACCCTGCACATAATTCCTGATTTGAACAGTTCTATCCTATTGTTGGGGTGTCATGGAAATGGTATATGTGCTGAAACTTTACAAGAATTACAAGATAAAATATTTTCTGACTTTCCTCTAAATGTCACGGACATCTTTGATATTACATTTAAGTCATATTAATGTATACAGTTGTAACAACCAACATTTAAAACTTAGCATTTCAATACTGCAATGCTGCATATGTAAATGTACCAGAAGATATGACACCTGCCTTTGAACCATTGCCTAATCTAATAGCTTTGTTTTGCTATGGATGGCATTGCTGTATTGGAAGCAGTTGTGGATCAGTGTACGTTGTCCTCCTCTCTGCAATAACATCATTTGAAAACAGTTTTATGCCTCTCATACCTCTCAACCTCTTACAGTAAGAAATCTGGACAAAGCCACAAATAATGGAGGGACAATGGCCCAAAAATAGGGACAGTTTTTAAATATTGCTCTTACAAACTTAGATAGTTGATAGAATAACAGGATTTGCATAAACATGACTTTTATAAAGGATATAATATTTAAAACTCAAATTTCTGTCATTATTTTCTGACTTCAGTCCTCAATGATTTGCCTGAAAACCACAAGTTTTGGAGAAAAAGACCAAAATATTAAGCAAAAATCTGGACATTCTGTGAAAATCTGGAAAATTGAGAGGTATGATGGTTCTCTGCCTTTTTTATAGCACCTGCTAAGCTCCTGACATCAGTAGGACTATTTGTTTGTTTGTTTGTTTGTTTATTTATTTGACATTTGTTAACTGGGTTGGTCCAAATGAGCCCATGGCCCATTTTTCAGTGGAGACTCAAAGAGAAAAGCTGCAGAGATTTTACAGACAAATGAAGTAATATCACAGTTAACAAGTATTTGTAAGTGCAAGAAACTAAAATACAAAACAGAAAAAATAGTTGTTGTAACATTAGCAAGAGTTTTTTATTCTAGATGAGCAAACAGCTAAAAATAATGATGATTCATAGCAAAAAGTTATGGTAGAGCTCGGTATAATATACTTCTATGTGATGTAGTTTCCTAGCTAATGCGGTTATTGACTTATGGAGTGTGATTGTTTGCATGTAGGATAGGGGGGATGAAAGGGTGTAGTGGATTAGGTAGGGTCATGACAGGGGAAAGACTTTGTTAAGTAGATGTAGTCTTAGCTCTTTTTTGAAGTGCTTGGGGTGGGGGGTGGTTCTTATATGTGAGGGGAGTTTATTCCAGGCATGGGCTATAGTGCATTTGTATAGTAGTTTATTAGTAGTACAATTACCTGTGTAAAATTTTCATCAGCACCTGGCAGGGTAATCTAAAGATTTCTCTGTGTCTGTGGTGTGTCATGCAGGCAGAGACTAATTCCTCTACAAAATATGTGAGACGTTAAGCTTAAAAAAAGTGTGCAGGCTTTTCCTTCCTTTGATTTCAAGGGAAGGAAATTAAAGTTTTATAAAGTACAGACAGATTTATGATACTTACACAATACTGGACCCATGTTGTAGGGAGTAAAGCAATGTAAGGGATGAGTTAAACTGTAGGAGAAGATGGAGGTTTACTTTATAGGTTAATAGGTCCAAGAGTCTTTACAAAACTAGCCATATTTATGCCACGTTTCCCAGTTTTCAATAGCATTTTTGAGTTTGATATGGTATCTGGCCTTATATTTATTTCAAAGGTGACTGTTTTGTGATCTGATCTTACCAAAGACAATATTAAAGGGGGTGTGTGCAATGCTCCTCTATGTTAGTGAGTACTATTTCCAGGATAGTTAAGCCCCTAGTGGGTGTGCCGACCAGCTGTTCTAGAGTATTTGCATTGACAAAGTTCAAGAACCTCTGAGCCTGGATGTCTGTGGTCATGTATGTTTCCCAGTCAATGGTAAGATAGCTATAATCAGCCATGAGTAAGGTATTGGGCTGATAGTGAGTGACTCCAGTAAGTCCAGGTATGCAGCATGTTTTTCCTGTTTCATGGTGGGGGACCTATAGCTAGGGGTGATGTGATAGGAGATTTTGCCTATGGTTAGTTGGACTTGGAGTAGCTTGAGACAGTCATATTGTTTGACCAGTCTTGAAGTGTACTTATCCTTTATAAAGATGGATATACATTCTCCTTCAATTCTATCTTGCTCAGTTGGTGGTCTGAACTTATGAAAGGCATTGTAGCCTTGCACTACTGGGGTGCTTTCTGCTGCTTTGAACCATATCTCACTGACTGCACAGATATCAGCATATTCCAAGGTGAGAAGTGCTTCTAGGGAGTTAAATTTCTTGTTTAGACTTCTGGCATTGAGCGGCAGTACCTTGAGCGTATCAAGAGAAGATTTTGTTATTTTGTTACAATGGGAGGTTGGTTACTTTGACACTGATTAAAAAAGGTACTATGGGGTGGCTAATGCCTTTTCCAGTATCTGAAAGCTTACAGGAGACAGGTGCAGACTATCTGTGGCAAAACAGCAAGGCCTGCTGATCATGTCCTCCCAGGCTGACACATATTGGATCCCCCTGGACTGACACCAAAAGTTAAGCCTATAAAGTAAATAATTTTTTGTTTGTATTGTGGCATCATCCCTGGTGAAGGTAGAATGCTGCTCAAGGCTAGTCTCTGCCTGTAACTCATAATCTGAGAGCTGAGTCACGTCTCTCTTCATATAGTCCAGGGAGGTATGTCTTAGGTCATTCACACTCACATGGACTATGACAGAGTCATACTGTTACTTGTGGCTGAGTGACTTGAGTGCTGACAGGCAGCTAACCATAACCTTCTCCTTACCTGGCCTGGCGAGGGGGACATTCAAGCTTTTCACTATGGAGTTTTTTTGCCTTATGGGCTTGTTTGTTGAGTCACTGGTGTTTGTATTATTATGTGTTGTGATTGTTGTTGTTTGCTTTGATGTGTGTATATGTGGTTTCTGCAGGCAGAGTTTGGGAGGCCTCTGAGTTTTTGTAAGTTACTAGTGAGTACCTCCGTACCTCTGCATATGTGGATTTATGTGTCAAAGCCTTATTTAGTATGGGAAGTTATATGTGTGTGTGTGTGCTGACAACCTGTTTGGCATTTGATTTGTTTTTATTTGAGAGTCTTGCTTTCTGTTTCCATAGTATAACTACATCTCTCACATATAGTATTTATTTGTTTCAGGATTAACTTGTTATCAGTATACATGAGACAATTACTACATTTCCTCAGGATGCCCATGTCCATTAGGCCGGCTAAAGAGACAGTAGGAAACTGTCCATCCAGGATAACAGGTTCTTACTGTGGGGTTTTATCAGGAAAAGGAATGGGTTAATTAGACTGGACTGTGCTGGTAGCAAAGAGACTATGAATGGGAGCTATACTTTGTGTAGTCTAGGGTTAACCAACAGAGCAATGCTGCTCAACACGCAACTTATTGGCTCCTAGAGCAGCAGGGGTCTGGGTAAGGTTTCAGTGATAGTTATTCTAGGGAAAGTTTATCTTCGAGGGGTTTGCATCTATATAGGGCACTGCTAACCATTGCTGCACAGACAGCAGCTTCATGCAAACACAAGGCTTATATACAGTCAAAAAGGAACAGGTTTTAAGCTAACTATCAGTGAGGAAAGCACACAATAAACCTTCCACCAGCAATCCCCAACTAGATAGGTTAGATCAGCACACTTCTACTACAAGAGTCCAGAAAAAAAACTTCTTAATGTAAAATGGCTGGTTTGGAACCTAATTGTAAGAAGACCACAGAATCTAGATATAATAGTCCTGAAACTATCTGATACAATGTAATAAGTACTCATTGCAGCAGTAGAACAGTAGAGCTCTTTTTTTGATTTAAGGCACAGCAAATACAGCAAACAGCACATGAACTAATAGAATGCAGTTAAAATTATTAATAGAAGTGCAAAATAATATTTATTTTCATCTTTTTAGCAGAGGATTGCCTTAGATGTAAGCAGATTCAGTAGAACTCTCTGGTGTATTTCTGCCTGATGAGCAGCTCAGAGCAATTAAGCCAAAACCTGCACAAATGTGAGGCTTATAGACAGGGACAAAGGACCAGTTTTTAAGCTAACTACCAATCAGAAAAGCACAGAATAAGCCTTCCACCAGCAATCTCCAAGTCAGATGGGTTTAGATCAGCACACTTCTGTCACAAGATTGCAGAAAAAAAAAACTTCTTAATCTAAAATGGCTTGTTTGGAACAGATTTACTGGAACTCTCTGGCATAGTCATCAAACGACAAGCACCTCTGAGCAATAAATAGTAAATTGTAAAAATTACATTATGAGTTAGAAAAGTCTGTTTGAGTTTATTTACTCCTATTACACTTCCAAGCAGGTGTGTAATACCTTGCTATTCTTCTGAAAATCCGGCTGCGGAACCTCAGAGTTTGCACAGATGCCCATGATATAGAACAAAGATCGTTTAGTTCCTGATTAATATCACATTTTCTGGGGAAACAAGTTCCACACATTTGTGATGTCACACATCCTGATACTGGAAATTTATCTGTTTATCTCTTTAGATATACGTTCCACAATTCAGTTAGTTTTGTTGTTGTTGTGTCTTTCGGCTTTTCCCGGTTAGGGGTCGCCACAGTGGAACTCCGGTCCTCTAATGATTGGCAGTAGATTTTTACATGCCGGCCCTGACGCACAACCTTCAACGAAGGTACGCCCATTCACACATGTCTCTACAAAGAAGACGCTCTAGCTGAGAATCGAACAGGACAATGTCTTACTGTGAGGTGACAACGCTACCGCAGCACCACCACCGCAGTAACAAATTCAGTTAGTTTTGTGATAGTATTAATTCAACATTACCTGCTACATACAGCAAGTTCCTCTTTGTTTGCCTTATATTCCTGCTGGGTCTACTTTCATTCACTGAAAACTCATTTCACTGAATTTCAATTCACCCTCAAATAATCACTGAAAGCTCAAATCACTGAAAACTCATTTCACTGAATTAAATTTCACTGAATGTAAGTACTGTTGGGCAAATAAAATGTATATGCCCTTTTCCCATTGTAGTGTGAACCTGGAGTTAGTATATATATATATATATATATATATATATATATATATATATATATATATATATATATAGTTATGGGGGTGTGGGGTACGTAGCCCCACACCTACTTAGTTTTTATATTTATGAGTCTCATTTCACTGAAAGCTAACAATATAAAACCAAAAGTAGGTGGGGGGCTGTGTCCCCCCAGCTATATATGCTAACTCCAATATTGTACTACAGTGGGGAAAAGGGCATATATGTTTTATTTGCTCAACAGTGCTTACATTCAGTGAAATGTGATTCAGTGAAATGAGTTTCAGTGATTTGAGCTTTCAGCAATTTGGTGTGAGTGTTTTGAAGTTCAGTGAAATGAGTTTTCAGTGAATCAAAGTAGACCCATTCCTGCTTTGAATATATTCAGTTTGCATCATTACATGTAAACTGTTACATAAACGTTTGCTTTATAAATTGAGCCAAAGTATTCTGTTCTCAAATAACTAAACACATAAAACAGACTTAAGTCTTTTCATGGCCAATAGTACAACACAGCTCAATTTGTGTTGTAGACAAATGAGAATAATGCAATGTGCAAAGACAGTAACAGTCCAGAATAGCTGAACAGCTGACTTGCAGTATTAACATGCTAAAAGTGTTGCGTATTTGGATAATGATGTAAAAGTTGAGATAGTGGAGGTGTTGAAGTTACTGGACAGTTAGCTGAATTCAAGAATAAGGTTTTATGTTTACTGTTGCTAATTCATCAGGGCTGAGTGGACTTTGGCTTTGAGTTTAGGGTATTTAAAAGTAGATAGTATGGTTTGGGCAATCTTGGATCCAAAGACCAATTTAAAAGTGAGTCAGCCCATTGATAGTTTGCAGATCTTTAAGGAATGTTATAATTATATAAGGGGGACACATAGACAAAGAAGGTACCCACAATTCTGTTTTTTTTTTTTACTTTCATATTTTAATTTGCTTAGCTTGTCACTGGAGGAGAGGGAGACTTTAATGGCCCCAAAAAGGACTGAAGAATTGTTTAGGATAGTAAGGAAATCTCCAAAAGGGAAGATCCTACATGTGGGTAGTATCCCCTCTTAATTGTACTAGTTGGGGGAGCATATGTAAAATTGGCTTTTTGAATTAATGAATGAGGTGTTGAGGACTCACACAGCTTTCCAGTCCTGGAAAGAATAAGTGATTTCTGTACTGGAAGAGAAGAACCACCTAGACCAGCATTTTATTTCCCTCCCTCAGTCTGGAATTAAGGCTATAAATATTGATGAATTTTTGCATCTAGGCTTGCTCCATTTCTGCCAGCATTAATTAACTTAGGTCAATTTGGATTTGTGCCCGGAAGGCAAACTTTGAGTAAATTATAAAGACATCATTATTGGTACAGGATGCCAAAATCAAAGAACATGGACTTTTGTTTGCAAACTAGCATGATGCAAAAGCTTTTGGCAGAGTGAAATGGGGTTCTCCACGTTTCGCGTTCTTTCAGTGTTTACCTTCCACAGTCTGTTTATCCAGCTATATGAAACATCCCTGGCTGTAGTTAAGGTTAATGAAAGGTTGTCCTCTTTTTTTCTCTCTGAGGCATTGAACAGACAAGGTTGTCTGCTTTCCTGAAAATGCAACTCAGAAATAAAGGACTATATTTTGATGGTATAGATGCTGAAATGTCACTTTAGACAGATAATTTGCTGGTTCATTTAAAGGTCTCAGAGAGGGACCTTTCCAGGTTATTCTAGTATCTACTTTCTAGATGATATTGCAGTGTATTCATTTTATAAGGGTAACAAGGCAAGAACACAAGCAATAGTTGTTAATTAGCAGCTCTCCGAGAGTTTGAGGCAAAGTTATCTTTTTTATGGTAGTATAGCTGAAGAAAATACCTGGGTGTTATGCTAGTCCCTTTATTCCTTTTACCAGTGTTGATCAAATGTAAGCAGTGGGCTTGTAGTTAAAATACTATACAGTTAGATCTGAATCCCAGTACTGGTGGATTTACTGCACAATAGCAAAACAAATGGCATCAAAAATACTCGAGCTAGGGATATAAACCTCCTCTGCAACATCAACAGAATGGTTTGGCGGGACAAGTTTATCTCACAGGGGATACCACTGCTCTGGAATAGATTCCCAATCTATGTAAAACAAAGCTCATCCCTTTCCATATTTAAGTGCAATCTGAATCTATGGATGAGAAATAGAAAATTTGCCTCAGGACTGCCGTTGTACAACCAGTGGACAGAGGCCGCTCATAAGTGCTTTATCTCATGCATGAGTTCCCTCAAATGTTCCATGGTATAATATCAATTATTCTCACTAGGGGTAACATATAATTATTGACCATGGGATGGGTACAGACAGTATAACACTAAATGAGATAGGTTAATTCAACCACGGAAAGGAAAATTGCTAGGCTTAAAATAGAGCACATGGGAAGCTATCCTTGTACTTACCTATGAACCTACAGATTAAAAGGTTATGCCTATTCAGGTGTTTTTATTTTTTTCTAGCACTGCATACATTTCAATGTATGCTATTCTTTTTTTTTTTTTTTTTTTTTACAGAAAAAAGTTTTTTTAAGAAATTTCAAAATCTTCTCATATCCTTTTTATGGGGGCAAGGATAGACTAAAGTGGCAGCATGGGACAGGATGATGAGGCCTGCTGCTACATGGGGCTTGGGATCTCAAATCTCTAGCTGTACTGTTTAGCTTATCAGAATCATTTTGTCTCTGGTAGGCTCAACAGTTCTGTTCAAGGTGGAAGGATCTGTTGCAAAAGTTTATGTTTATAATTATAGTGATACGGGTAGATGTTTTGGAACATGCAGGTTACCTGTGGTCTTCTCCTCTTATGCAATGGTTTTATACCACTTTTGTATTTTTACATGGAAGTACCCATAGAAGTACAGCAATACTACAAATAGGAGCACACATTTTTGTGGGGTAACTTTGGAGATGTGAATTAAAGGTTAAAAGGACTTAGACATTTTTTTCTGAGACTGTGATAAATTGGTGCTACATAAATGCAACTGCAAGTATTTTTGGAGCAAAACACAACCTATTTCATTTTTGATTTTTATTGGATATCCCAGATTATGGTATTTAGCATAAGTAGGAAAAGTAATACTGGGATTAAGAGGATTGTTAGCAAAAAAGACTATTACCTCATTGACAATACATGTCTTGTATATTTTACTTAGAATTAGTCATTATATGGATTTCAAAGTAATTAGTTGTTCTGGCTTTCATGGGAGGAGTGGCAGAATTTAACATAGGCAAAATGTTACTTGTATTAGTGGAATGGAATGTGAGACATAATGTTGTTTTTGCATAAAAAAGGAGGTTTTCCATCACAATTGCATGTTTAGATGATAAAGATTGTTAGCCTTTTGCCATATAACAGGTAAAATGAATATCATGTTTTGCATTGTTAGATTAAACTTGAAAGTTTACAACTGCAGTTATTGTATATGGTTAATAAAATGAGTTTTGGTGAAAAAATGCTAAAACTGTCTTTTAATTTATTTGCTAGTGTAAAAGTGCTGTCAGTAAAACTGACATCAGTGAAACGGCACATAGTGGGCCTCCAGACATGTCAAGAAGGAGAACGAGAAGACACTGCAGAAGGGAATAAAGACATGGGTTAGTAGGAACAGAGACTGGTGGGAGACCGGAATCTTCCAAGAGACTGAAAGTCCCAGAACAGAGAGTTAGCAGGAGCTGAGCCGTAATAGCTTCAGCCAACTGATGTAAGATTGTAATAGAAAATGCAGCTCTGGATATGGTCCTAATGAAGGTAGAAGAGGCTGAGGAGGTTGAGGCACATTTAGCCAGCAGTCATCATGCAACTCAGTGGCTTACATTAAGGAAAGGATAAGAACAAAGACACTGGTGAGGGAATGTTTGAGGAGTGGATTGTAATGAGCTGGGCAAAGTCTCAGATATGAGTTAGGGGGTTGGAGATGAATTCAGGGAGTAAACAGTTATGTGAATAAGCCACGCAAACAATACTCAGGGTTTCTGGCAATGCTTTGAGAAGAAGCAAAAAGGTAAAAAGAAAAAGAAGACAAGGTTGACATGGCTTCATAGGAAAATGAGGCTAGTAATTAGAGCAAAAGACAAGGCATACAAGAGGTAGAAGGTGAGGAGGTAAAAGAGGAACAGTTTAAGGAGGGAAAACTGAACTCCCCCATCTATGGAATAGATTCCCCCTCCACATCAAGCAGAGTATCTCTTTACCCCATTTTAAACACAATCTGGATAACTGGATGGGAGATAGAAAATACATCCCTGGGATTCCACCCGTGTTCCTGTTGGAGAGGGGCATCGGGTGCTGATTTGTCTATGCATGGGCTAAACTCTTGGCTAGGCTTATAAGGGCCTCAGGGCCAATAGCCTAGTAACTTCCTATGATCCTATGAAGGAAGGAAGGAGGGAGGGAAGGGGCAGACTGGCCAGGCCGAGGACAGATGGGAAGGGATTTATGGCAAACTAGGAAAAGCAGAGGTAATGAATGCACTGGATGAATACTTCACTTCAGTCTTTAGAAAGGAAAGCAAAGTGAGTGTGTGGGAGGGAAGCACAGAAGAGCTGGATGGGTAATAAACAGACACTAGGATAGACAGAGAAGACACTGGGAAGGAACTGGTTACCCTAAAACAGGATGAAGCATGGGGCAGATAAGTTGTCACCCAGGGTCATCAAGCAGATCCCATGACTGAAGTTCTGAGTTAGTCAGTGGTCAGCATGGAAAAGTATTAGGACTGGAAGACTGGAACTGCAGTCCCCTTGTAAAAGGGGGAGTAGGAAAAAATCTACAGAACTGCAGGCCTATTAGCCTAACAAGAGTAGCAGGGAAAGTCATATAGAGAATCCCAAGGGAATGGTTGGTTGCTTTCCTTGAGGTCAGCAACCTCCAGGACAACTAACATGGTATCATGGTCAGAAGGAGTTGCCAGATAAACCTCATCCAGTGTTATGGCTAGCTTGCAATAAAAATTGACAAGAAAGTACCAGTAGTTATGTTCTACCTGGACTTCAGCAAAGACTCTGACTAAGTCCCACACAGGAAGCTACTATGAAAACCTGAATGGTTAAGGGTGTTAGCTGGACTAGGGAATGAGATTGCTGTATTGATAAATGGTAGGACACAGACAGCTGTGGTGAGAAGGATGTCTCAAGTATACAGAAAGAGAAAGTGGAGCACTGCAGGAGTCAGTCATGGGCCCAGCGCTTTTCACTGTGCTTGTTTCAAACATATCTGAGGGAACACAGAACATAATCAGTGTCTTCAGTGATGTTTACAATGCCAAAGGGAGCAGTGGAGGATGAAAGAGGACTCCAATAATACATTGGAAATGCTGACCAGTGGGCTGAAATATGTCAGTTTAAGTTCTATGCAGATAAATACAAAGTACTGCACCTAGGTCCCTGCAAATTTGGTGTGAAGTTGCAGCTGGGAGTGGAACTGATGTCCAAAGAGCAAGAAGTGATGGGGTAGTGTTGATCACACCTGCAGTGGACCAGCAAGAGCAAAATGAGAGGCAGTGGCAATAGCTGACAGAATGCTGAGGTGTATCTTTAAGGGCACATACTCTAGAGGCAAAGAGGTAATGCTTCAGCTATACAAGGCCCTATCAGGGCCACCCCTGGAATAGTGTGTGCAGTTTTGTAGGCCTTACAAGGACAGTGATAACAACCTATTGGAAGCAGTCTATTGGGACATTACCAGAAGGGTGCATGAAATAGAGGGACAAATTATGACCAGACACTACAGGTTCTAAAGCTCTTCTAATCTGAGACTAGAAGAAATATGGGGGACATGATAAAGAGTGTTCATGTCAGTTTCATGTAAAGGGGTCATCCTGAATAACAAGACAAAAGGGGGAGGAGGGGACACAGACTGTAGACTGAAAGGGCCAATCACACTTTGGATATGTGAAATTACTTCTTCACAAGAGGGTGAGATGGACTACCAAAATGGATTTTGGAGAAGGTATCCATGAAGCCATCCAGGAGGCTACGAGACATGGAAAAGAAATTGGGTGAAAATAGAAAAGGAGTGGAGGTTGAATATTGAATGCATGTAAAAGGTAGATAAGATGGGCCTGTTGCGTACTTCTGCCATCAAGCAAATGTAATGTAATGTAATCTGTGTTCTCTTAATCTTCTGATCATGTCTTGTCCTGTCTGCTCTCTCTCCTTCCTCAGTAGCATCATGCATCACATTTCTCTTTTAGTTTCTTATTTACTAATATTATATCCCCAGCCTCTTCTCATTTTGAATGAAAAAGTACTGCTTTCTTAGCCTCTCTTCATTTATCATACATTCATTCCCTGCACCAGCTCCCTCTTTGTCGTGTTTCAGTGTGTTCACCCCAGCAACATGATCTCCCTTTCTCCATAAAATCTCCAAAGCTGCATACACTCCTACAACTACAATGTTTGATAAAGGGTAAATGCACTTCTCTTATTACATAACTTATGTTTGAAGCTGTTGTTCCCTTGAGTCTTTTGTGAAGATGGGACACAGATGCAGAAAGGCCTATCCATTCATTAAATTGCTCTACAAATACATACATAATAAATAAACATGTGCTATATGGATTTAATCCTTTGGAGCAGCATGGTCTATACTAAACATTAGTTCCTCTTGTTGACTGATCTCGAAAGAGTAGCAAATAACCACGGCAGTAAGATCAGTACTATGTCATTTTTAGAGTTTTCACCATGCTGTGGTCACTGCATTACAATGGTATGAATTCTTATCCATCAGACTCTTGATCAAGGCAATTATTTCTCCGATAAAAAAGTAATTTGGATTTAATACTCTATTTAAAATTTCTTTTTGTTTTCCAAGTGTGTTCCTTGCTTTCCCTTCCAGCAGATTTCAATAAATTTGAACATTTTAGAGAAGAGTTATAAAATTTGTTTATGGGTTGTAACATTTCTTTTCTGACATCAACCTGCATTTAATGGGTGAAAGGTCAAGAAGGTACTCTTGGAAAGGATACTAGTCCATCACTGGACACACACACACACACACACACACACACACACACACACACACACACACACACACACACACACACACACACACACACACACACACACAGATAGTTTAAAGGATTTATATTTTGCTTCCACCATGTCTTTGGAATGTGTGTGGTAACTGAGGTACATGTCACAACCCTACAAGAATACAAGGAAGGCATGCTGACTCCACACAGAAAGCACTCCAGATATACATCAACATGGACAACCAAGTGCTGTGAGGCAGTAATTTTAACCTATGTGAGACAGTAATTATAACCTCTGTGCCACTTACATTTCTGTTGGTTTAGAGATGAGGTTAAACTAAGCAAAAACATTATTACAGACTGTTTTAATTCAGTACTGTTTTAGATGTTTTATAATTCATTACTAAACCAATTTGGTCAGTTGGTCCATGCTTTATGACTTTTGCCAGACTAGGAGTTTGTTCTTTTTGCCTAGTTAGTTCCAGGCATGGGAAACTGATATTTCTTTTCTTTTCTTTATTTTGTGTTTTTTGCTTTTTTTTCCTCTGTTTTTCTCTCTTCCTTTTATTTTCCTTGTTGTTTCTCATTCTTTCTCTCTGTCTTTTTTCTTAGAATAAGACATAAAGAAACAGAAGTTAGACAGGTGTGCAAAAGCACTTTTGGCAAGTGCCGCCACTGAAGGCCCCTTTGAGGATAATTGAGTTTTCACTTTTCTTAACTGCTGTTTGACCACAGCATTGATATATGGTGCTACAGCTGTTTAGAAGGTAGTTATCAGTCTGTGAAAAGGAAAGGTTCCATCTCAACACCACTTCCATTGGCTACATGTTTAGGCCTGTCCTCTTTGCAATCTGCATTAAGGATATGGCATAACCAGTGCATTAATGTCATGCTGATATAATAGGCAGAGGATGCAACATTCCTCTGTGATTAAATATCTTTAGCTAGGCATAATGACAAACAACAGCTTAATTTCATTATTCTACAGATATGGATTAAAACTGCTGCACTTTCCCTTAATGCTAGTAAAAGCCATGCTATTTGCTGGTAAATTAATTCAGAAGACAATCTGTTTGCTAGCTTCCATCATCTGATGGATTCAGTTTTCCACTTTTTACAGTTTAGCAATTCAGGGTTTCAAGAAGTAATTCCCTCGCAAACTAGCACATGCTTTCATTGAAAATCTGCTCATGTTCAGCATACACATAGTACAGTTGTGTACTCTTACCATAAATGTAGATGTCCGAGTGTGTTCACTGTTGCAGTCATCACTGCAGGGTTCTTCCTGCCAGCAGCAGCCCCTGATCGGCCAGAATCCCAAAGTCTGGATCGGGCGCCAGCTGAGGTCGCATTTATCCTGACGTCAATGCGCCGGAAGGTATAAAGACCTCAGCTGATGCCATTTCCCCAGTTTTTCTTGCCCCAGAAGTCAGGTGCCCAGAAAGAAAAGGCTAAAAAGGAAACCATGCCCAAAACCTCAGCAGCCAAAATACCTCATAACAGACAATACTCAAGGAAAAAACAAAAGAGGGGATAGGAGGGAGGGTAACCCGGACTGCAACAGTGAATACACTCGAACATCTACATTTATGTTAAGAGTACACAACTGTACTATGTCCTTCGTGGTTCACTGTTGCAGTCATTACTGTAGGGTTGAGTCCCAAAGCTAAGAAAGGGTGACTGGAGGAGAAACAGAGGGAGAGGTTACAAAACCTGCCCTGGATTTAGAATAGAGAGAGAGGTTGTAATGCTTAGAAAAAGTATGTACAGAACTCCAAGTAGCAGCTTCCAAAATATCCTTGGTAGGAACCACACAAAGAAAAGCTGCTGAAGTAGCAGTAGCCCGGGTAGAATGAGTCCTAACATTAACAGGAACCGGATTGCCATGATAAGAGTAACAGAACTTGATGCAATGGGCAATCCACTTGGAAATAGTTTGCTTAGTGATTGCTTTCCCCTGAACAGTAGGAGCATAAGCGACAAAAAACTGATCAGCTTTCCGGAATATCTTGGTCTTGTCCAGGTATAGATGAAGCTGTCTGTGCATGTCTAGAGAGTGCAAAAGACTTTCTTCCTCACTTTGAGGATTAGGATAAAAGGTAGGCAAATGAATAGACTGATTCAAGGCCACTGCCAAAACCACCTTGGGCATAAATGTGGGATTAGTCCATAGAGATACCCTGTCCTGATGAAAAATAAGGAAGGGTTCCATAGCCATGAGTGCTTGCAATTCCAAAATTCTTCTAGCAGAGGTAATAGCTAAAAGAAAAGCAGTTTTCCAAGACAAACATTTTAAATCCGTGGAAGCTGCAGGTTCAAAAGGAGACAAAGTTAATTTCTCCAAAACAAAGTTAAGATCCCAAGTGGGAACAGGAGCCCTTATAAGGGGCCAAATATTCTTAGCCCCTCTAAGAAATTAAGTAATGGATGAGAAAAAATCAGAGGATCCGTATCGTAATGTGCAGAAATAGCAGAAGCATGAAGCTTAATAGATGAAAAAGATAGGCCCGTATGTAATAACTCTGTCAGATACTGTAAAATCAGAGGAATGTTTGGAACAGAAGAATCACCACACTGGACTTGACTCCAGGAGCAAAATCATTTCCATTTTCCTGCATAAGATTTTCTAGTGCTGGGCCGTCTAGCTTCAAGGATTACATCCAATACCTGTTTGGAAAGGGCAGAGGTGTTTACAGACCCTGGATCCGCCAGGCAGCTAGATGTAGAGTCTTGACATGACTGTACAGTATCCGGCCGTTCCGTTGAGACAGTAGATGAGGGATTTGAGGCAGAATCCAGGGAGGCTCCTGAACCAAGGTCATCAGAGTGGAATACCAGAATTGCCGAGGCCAATTGGGAGCCAGTAGAATCATGTGCGGTCTGTCCTGTTTTATCTTCAGAAGTACCCGAGGTAGAAGAGGAAAGGGAGGAAAAGCATATACTGAGAGGTGTTTCCAACTGAATGAGAGGGCATCCACTTTCCATGCTAGTTTGTGGTAGGTCCTTGTGCAGAATGTTGGAAGTTGATGATTCTGAGGGGATGCAAAGAGATCTATGTCCGGACATCCCCAAGCCTTTGTAATCATCCTGAATATCCGAACATCCAACATCCATTCGTGTGGATCTGAAATGCGTCTGCTCAAGGCGTCTGCCAGAGTGTTGTCTTTCCCTGGCAGGAATTGCGCCTGTAAGTCGACACTGCAGGTCAGAGCAGTGTACCAGAGATTCATGGCTAATCTGCATAGGGGGTAAGATTGAGAGACCCCCCCTGCTTGTTGATGTACCACATCACTGTAGTGTTGTCTGTCCGTATCAACAATTGTCCTGGTAGAAGAAGGTCCCTGAAGGCTATCAGGGCATTCTGTACAGCTAGCAACTCCTTCAAATGTATGTGCAGGTGCATTTGTTCCTTCGTCCAAACACCCTGAAGACATCTCCTGTGCATGTGGGCTCCCCAGGCATAATCTGAAGCATCCATTGTCAGAACTTGGTCGGTCGGCAGAGGACAAAAAGGCTTCCCCATGTTCTGTAGACAGGCTTCAGCCCACCAAAGAAACTCTCGCTGGAGACAAGGCAAAATCGTGACCACTGTTTCCAAACTGTGGTAATGCTGAGACCAGACACTCTTGAGGTACCACTGCAGTTTCCTCATATGCAGCCTTACATATGTTATTAGCAGAATGCAGGAGGCCATGTAACCCAAAGCCTGCAGAATTTTTCTTGCAGTCAGCTGTTTCATTGAAGCCAGGTGTTGGAAAAAAGAAGCCAGTTGCACTTTCTTGTCTGGTGTCAAGGAAGCCATCTGGGTTGAAGTACTCAGAAGAGCACCCAGGAAAGTAATCTGTTGTGTGGGTACCAGATTTGATTTCTTTAGATTCACTGTGAAACCGAGGCACAGAAGAAGACGCCGCACAAAAGCTAGATGCCGAAGTAGAGTGTCTTTGTCATCTGCTTGAAGAAGACAGTCGTCCAGATAAGGGTAAATTTGATTCCCTGTCTGTCTGCAAAATGCCATTACTGGTGCCAGGCACTTCGTAAAGACCCTGGGCACAATAGATAAGTCAAAGGGCAGCACAGAGAACTGGTAATGTTTCGAGCCTGCTTTGAAACGCAGATACCCTCTGCACTCTTGCCGTATAGGAATATGCAGGTAAGCGTCTTTTAAGTCCAAAGTCACCATCCAAGCGTTCTTGCCCAACACAGGCAGCAGCTGCTGCAGAGTGAGCATCTTGAATTTTGGTATATCCAGGAAGGTGTTTAGTACAGAGAGGTTCAGGATTGGTCTCCACGAATTTTCCTTCCTGGAAACCAGGAAAAGTCTGGAATAAAAACCTTGCCCAATTTCTAAATTTGGTACCAATTCTATGGCTCTCATAGCCAGGAGGGACTGAACCTGCTGTTATGCCTCTGCCCACTGATGATTTGGCAGGTCTGGCCAACCTTTCGGTTTTGGCATAGTGTGGAAATGAAATCTGTAACCTCTTGAGACCACGTCCAGAACCCATTTGTCCCGGGTTATGTGACTCCAATTTTGATAAAAAAGAGAAATCCTTCCTCCCAAAGGAGCTTCCAGGAGAGGAGCCCCTGGAACCAGAAAGGGAGAGTCATAAAGACTGTTTTCGGTAGGGTTGAGACTTATCTTCACCTCCCTTGGGAGAGGGGGCACTCCACTGCCTATTCCTAAAATGGGACTGTGACTGTCCCCTACCTCTGGAATGCCTGAATCTGCCTCTCTGAGACCTGTCCGAGCCCGGAAAGGACCAAGGTTTAGTTGGCCAGTGTCTGCTAAATCTAGGAGGTTGCACTTGTAGAAAATCCTTAACCGTCTGCATAGATTGGGCTTTGTCTTCCATTTTCTTCAATACCTCTTCAGCTTTGGACCCAAACAGAACATTGTGCTGCAAAGGGGCATCCAAAAGTTTGGCTTTAATCTGATCCGGCAAGCTTTGATCTCTTAACCAAGCATGTCTTCTAATAACAGCGCCAGTTGTTGCAGCCCTACAAGAAGCTTCCAAAGAATCAAAACCACAATGCAGGGTATGTTTACCCACTTGTTCAATAGCATGCAATAAATCCTGTAACTCCTGATTATCCGCACCAATAGACACAGCTGACATCTTTTGTTGAAATACAGACAAAAGGTATTGCTGATACTTCAGCATATGAAATTGATAGTTCAAAGCCCTAATAGACAATGTAGCAGAAGTATAAACCTTTTTACCCCATCTCTCCAAAGCCCTGGACTCTCGGTCAAAGGGAATAGGATTTTTAGCAGAGGCCGCTTTAACACCCTTAGGACCCTGAGAAATTGTTTCCGGATCAGGCGGAAGATTTTTAAAAAGAAATTTATGAGAATCTGGAACCCTATAATACCTATCCGGTTTGGCCGGAGTAGGGGGAAAAGAATCAGGAGAGAGAGAAGCTTCTGAAAAAAACATCATCAACAATGTCCAATACAGGGGGAATAGTCAGAGGCTTATGCTGTGGGAGAAGAAGAAAATCCCTAAGCCTTTTCTTGGATTCAGAGAATTCCTGCCCTTCCCAGTGAAAATGCACCCCCATATCATGCAAGGTTTCACCAAAAGAATAATCCTCAGGAGGAGAGGTGGAAGGAAAGGAATCTTCAGCATCAGAATCCTCATAAAGAGGAAAAGCATAATCCTGCTCAAGGGAAGAAGCAGAAGAAACAGAAATTTAGTCTGAAGAATCATAATCGGACTGTAATCTAGGCTTCTTGTCAGGAGGAGGATGAGAACCCCTGATCATAGTTAAGAGATCTTCAGCCATCCTAAGCATCTGTCTCTGAGGCCTAGGACCCTGATCAAAAGGAGCCTGTGCTAGCCACTTCACTTTAGCTGGAGCCTTAGACTTTGACTTAGCATGTAAACCTGAATCCACATTTACAGGAAGCTGTGAAGGCCTGAGAACTCCCTCAGAAGCCAGTACCTGCCTACCGGCTCTGGACCCAACTGAGGGAGCAGTATCCGAAGGTCCAGTCCCTGGCAATTCTGAAGACCCCATCAGCTCCACACTGGAGTTGGTACAGGCAATTGGTTCAAAAGAGGCAGACGACAGGGGCTGCAAAGGCACCTCACTGACGACCGTCAAACCAGCAACTGGCAATAACCGAGTAACATCCTTTGCTGTGGACCTCGGAAGCCTTTCTGCATCCCTGCGCCTCTTACACACCCCAGAAGCCAGAAGAGAATCTGAAGACATGTTATAATTAAACCTTTTTCCAAAATAGTAAAAGGCAAAGTTATATCTACGCCTAATAGTACGCTGATTAAATCTAGCACAAAACACACAATCAGCAACGTCGTGGTCAGGACCCAGGCAGGGAATACAGTAAGAGTGAAAATCCCTATGAAGTATTTGCTTCCCACAAGAAATACAATTATTAACTTTTTCTGACATCTGACTGGAGCAAGAAAAAAACCTCCCCAACGGGGTACTTATCTGTAAAAAACGAAAATCCTGGGATTAGATCCAAAAACAAACAGGAACAGGCCAACCGGCATCAGTGAACTGCAAAGGGCACTGCGCGGCAAGAAAGACTGGGGAAATGGCGTCAGCTGAGGTCTTTATACCTTCCGGCGCATTGATGTCAGGATAAATGCGACCTCAGCTGGCGCCCGATCCAGACATTGGGATTCTGACCGATCGGGGGCTGCTGCTGGCAGGAAGAACCCTGCAGTGATGACTGCAACAGTGAACCACGAAGGACATCATTTTTTCTGACTAAAACCAATCAGAAAACAGGTCATGCTTATTGGACCAGAATATTCCTCCTTCTTCATGTAGACAAGCCACAAACTATGTGTATTTGCTTGCTGCACTATTTAATTGCTTATTGCCTTTATACATATGCTTACAGTCTCCATTACTGCATAAATTAGAACAAGGCTCTATCTGAATATCCAGATTTGCTTATGGATATCAAGGTTCATAGGTAGCTCTTAGGCAGACCAGGGTACAATTAAGGAGGCTAGTCCAAATTCTCAATTGCTCCAAAGCACTGTCTGGTTATGTTTTTTGCTCAAGGTCACACAGCTGGCAGATGAAGGCTGTGGGAAGCAAACCCTATAACACAAGAAGTAGCTTGATGGCAGATCATAGACAGCCCTCTGCACCAACTGCCAGACTCAAGAAAGACTACATCACTGAGTTTCACCTCTTAGCTGAAAATGGTTAGAATGTAAGCATTAGCTGTTCCTAATATGGTCTATAGTTTGCATATAAACTCCTCTATTTATATTTTCAACCATGATACAAACCCTGGTATGAACTTCAGTACTTAACAGGACGCGTAATTCACCATCTCTAAATTTTGAATAGCTGTGTTGATGCAAGCTACTTCTGGTACATAGAGAAGTTGTGAAAGAGTCTTCCTTCTGCCCTAAGGTGACTATCTGACAGTAGAACTTTCAAGCAGAAGTATAAGAAATGCTTCACTATGAACTGGAACTATATGCGGGGTGTAATCTGTGAAGCCTAACACACTATCTCTGTTCCCATCCCTTACTATATCCTAGTTCTTGTAAATTGACAAATTCATTAGTGTAGCATATCTATATTAGATTAGACAAATTAGTATGTACAATATGCTTGTTTGTGCTTGTATTGTGTTTTTAGTGTTAATTTTAAACTATCTTGTTGCAAATTTACTCATAGGGCTCCACTGAGAATGGAATCTTCCAAATTAGATGTCCCCATATAAAAATAATCAAATAAATAAATAAATAAAAGTAAATTTGCAAATGAAAGAATGAATGAATAAATAAATAGATATACCTGAGTATCCCAGAAGCATGGTGGGAAGCCACCAAGGGTCATCCTGTAAAGCTAAGGAGGTGTGGCCAACACAGTTGGAGAACCTATAACCTTGGAATTTACAAGGGTTAGTTTTTCAGCCAATTAACTCAATCATGACTGGTAGATCTTGAAATCTCTTGGGAAACTTGAGTGTTTCAATTATAAGTACAGTAATTTTAAGTTTGGTGTGGGCAATCAGAAATGAAAACATTAACACTGCACAGTTCAACACTGACAAAGGTATCATGTATCTGTACAATGCTCCTAGTTGTTGACATGTTAGATTCTATTACTGATGTGGGTGGGGAAAGTCAGCTTCCAGTCCATGTACAATTCAAAATTCCTGAAGGCCAGAATGATTTTGTAATAATAGATGCAACAGTTATAATGCAAACAGTGCTAACATTGCAAAGCTTCTTGACATTAAACAAGGCCATCTTTGTCTTCATGCTATTTAAAATAACTTCGCAGTGTGAGAACCAGTATCTGAGTAAGGAGAACAGCTGATGTAACTACACCTGAATGTTGGTTACTGTAGGTACTGACTAAGACAGGACAGCTTATTGTGAAACTCAATACCCACAGAAGACTTACCATCTCTAATTTGAAGAACGGGGTGACATTAATGTTCTTGTAAAAGACTCATGTAGGACTTCCCTGGTCACAATGTGCCACTTAGCCACTTGACCTTTTTACCATGGAGATTGTAGGAGAATTACATGAGGGCTTGCTCAATGAACCTATGAAGAAATATTTTGTTATAAACCAGAGAATGATCAGCAGTGTTGGATGTATTTGGAAAAATGCACCCGTGTGGTAAATTCTATACAGTTTTGAGAGGACTTAGCTAGCAATCATGACAGCAGCATCAATTTCATAGATTTTTCTAAACTCAGACTTGTATCAAATAGTTCATATCGTCTCGGATAACCATACAAATAGAAGGTTATGTTTTAGATATTCTTGTGGTTCCTACCTTATACAACATTCCACTCATTGACTCAGATAACCAGACAGCTAGAAATCATCAGAAAATTATCTAAAATATAAACCTATCTTATACAATAACCCATTTGTTGGCTCAGATATCCATACTAACAGAAGGTTTTATTTTAGATAATTTTCTGACAATTCCTTTCAGTAAGAAAATATGCCATTCCATCTTCCTCACATGGTATCCTGTATACAGACTGCTTAATGATGTGTTCTTTCTCCCATGTTAGAATGTCTGTCATTCAGGAAAGTATGCAGGAATATGAGACTTGGTAAAGACATTTAGCAATCTGTGGATACCTGTACTAATTTCAGATTAAAAAGTACCTTGATCTGGAGCTCACCTTTTCCAGACATAGCAGTCATTGCAGGATATGCTGTGCTTAGGCAAAACTCACAGCTCTATCTTAAAATGAAACTGCAGCTGTTTTTGCCCACTAATGAGGTATCCAATACTGTACACTGATCTCTTATGGATAACAGTTGTGTGGCCATTTGGAAACATACAACTGTATCATCTGGCCCCTTACACAGGATGCTTGTATTTGAAGGAGTTGTGAGGTATGTATGAAAGGAAGGAACAGCACCTATTGCATGACCTTGGTGAGTATACATGTACCTCGCCCATTGCAGGACCGTGGAGATTATACATGTATCTGTATTCACACATGTACCTTGTCCATTGCAGGACCATGGTGAGTATACATGTATCTGTATTCACACATGTACCTCGCCCATTGCAGGACCGTGGTGAGTATACATGTATCTGGATTCATGCATGTACCTTGCCCATTGTGTGACCATTGTGAGGAATATAACTTCATGAGCACAAAGATACACATTAAGAGTATATTTGTCGATTTGGAAGATCATCCCAGTGTGAGACAGATGCTGAAATGGTGACTGGATGAATATTTGGATTGCAGTGTATTCTGTGTTATAGCATGTACTTCACTTCAGTGGAGTATTACCAGTCACTTTGAAAGGAAGACAGAAAGGAAGTGCTTCATCACTTGTAGCATGCAGACAAGTTTATGCTCAGCATGTTTGCAAAAGCATTTAATTTGTAATCAGCATGATACTACTAAAGGACTTTACATAGTAGTGAACAAATGCTACTCAGTGCAAGGGCTTTCAGCATCCAGCATTGAAATGGGTGGTAACACAAAGGAGTCTGTAGTG
The DNA here is from genome assembly GCF_019279795.1 of Protopterus annectens. Lineage (NCBI taxonomy): Eukaryota > Metazoa > Chordata > Ceratodontiformes > Protopteridae > Protopterus > Protopterus annectens. Next base: position 1,020,287,074 of record NC_056743.1, read on the forward strand.
CAGACACATACACACAATAATGCCACAATGCATGCTCCTCAAAAACATCGTGTGATGCTTGCATATGTGACTCTTATGTTGTATGCGCATTAATGTTGTGATTCGATAGGTCAACATCAAATACCATCAGATGGATGTGTCTTCTTGGTGAGGTGGTTATGCACCATAGTTTACTGGTATCTGGAGTTCTTTCAGTAAAGAACACATGAATACTGGTTACCTTTTATAGCTCCATGTGTAATACTGGCCACGTGTACTGCAGTCATCCACAAGCACAGGGACCAATGCTGCATGTGAAGAGACATGCATCAGTCTGGATTCAAAAACATAGGATCATAGGAGGTTACTAGGCTAATGGCCATGGACCCCTTACAAGCCTAGACAAGAGTTTATCACCAAAAAAGAAACCCCCATGTCTCAGAATTTAGTAATAACATGGGTCACAAAAGAATATGCTTATAAGTGTGTGATGTACTAAACTCTATATTTTACCAAGTACTATTTCATTTCAGAGGGGATGGGTTAATGTCAAGGTACTTCTCTTTAGTCTATCTGGGAGGTACTGTTAAAGAATACAGGCATATAATGCTGTCTAATTTGCAATAACGTTACACTCCAACATCGTATAGATATGATGTTGTGTTGTGTACTGCAGTGGCACATTATACCTTAATTGGTATATGTGTTATAGCTGTTACTATTTTCACATGGTTGTGTACCACTGGCAAAGTTTGTGTTTAACATGATATATGTGTTGTTGTGTCTTGTGATAGTCATTGTGACCCACATTATCCTGCAGTAAGGTTTTGCTAGCTTACTAGTGAACATACACTGATATATAAGCACCTGTTGTACACAAATGACAAATGTTGCACAAGATTTTTTTCAGAACATCATGAACAGCTCAGCATATCAGGCTGCAGCCGGAGATGGATTCCATGGCAGATGTAGTGCAATCCTGCATCAGGAGTTCATGCCACTGAGGCAGGAGGCTTAACTTGATGGAGGCGCAGTTGAAAACACTCAGGAAGATATGGCAGAAATCTGACATAAACACACCATTGGTTATGTATGGAGTGGATGGTGTTGCAGATTTTCTTCAGTGCATCAAGCCAGTTGTCATACAATGACATGCCATGTGCTGTGGTTGCATGGTTCCCTCAGTTTGTTCAGCAAGCATTGAGAAGGAGTACTGCGTATGTGTGTGGCTGGACCCTAGCATAGCTCAGTATCCACACAACCATCTACGGCAACTGGGCAGATTTGCACAGCAGCCCAGGCTCAAGATCAATTGACAACAGCAACAGGGTGATGATACACAAAAGGATGCTTCTTTTGATCTCTGTTTTGCAGCAAATGAGACCAGTCACAGCTGTACATGCCACATGACTTTAATTATTCCGGACGTAACTCCATTATGCTGCTGCCTTTTTTGTAAAACTATGCATATAACTAAACATTTTTTTTCTGTTACCATTGTGCCCCAACCTTCTTGACCACACAGTTAAGGTGTATTGAAAGTTTACTTTCTAGCAGGAAGTGCAGTTTTGTTGCATGTAATTTTCAGCAGTGTGACATTCCATGGCCATCACTGTCTTATCAGAGAATGACCATTCTACTCCATGCTGCTGTTCAGGTAGGGTTACATCAAATTTCATAGGAAACGTCATCAATCACATAACCTGCCACTTGTCCTTTCAACAGTGTGGGATGACAGTGATGACTGTGATTAGTTTCAAGTCATGCAAGTGCATTTCCCCACCATTGACAAAACACATTACCGATGATATACAAGTTACGATTATATCAGACTTGTGAAATATAACAGGAATATACAGAATGGTATATGGATTTGGACACATATTCATACAAATGGGTATGTGCTCTTAGCAGTGTGTGTGTGTGTGTGTGTGTGTGTGTGTGTGTGTGTGTGTGTGTGTGTGTGTGTGTGTGTAGGGTGGAGGATCTGTGCACATTAGTGAACAGTACTACACTGTGATCCTTTTCTTTTTGACTGTGTGGTAGCTATAGCGATGAGTGATGACTACACTGTTTGTGGACATTAAGCTCTGACATTGTTTGTTCAAGCAGTTGTTGGCTGTTTGTTGCAAAGTGTGTTGCAAGTGGATACAGTAGACATAGAGCTCTTGGGATCCTACTATGTGATTTACAGAAGATAGTTGGTTACTGATATTCAACCTGGAGCATGTCTATGAATCCTGCCTACATTTGTAAGCAAACTCTGTAATGTGGACACGTTTGGAGTGTAGTGCAAATCACATCTCTGAATTTAATCCTTAAGAAATAAGTCATACCTGTATATGAACAGTGATTGTAAAAACACTGTGGGAGCAAATATTGCTATAACAGATCAACATAATATCCACATGTCAGTATTACCTATCACTAGTATAGGATTAGTTATTTGAAAAAATATATTTTAAGAATAAATTCTGTATGTAAAATTATTTCTTTATAATGATGTTTTATTGCTGTGCAAAATGTCAAGCAAACAAGTTAAGATAAGCCAGTGTATATCATAGAGCACAGTGCTTTCAGGAGTGTTTTGTTTCAATTTTTACTTATACATGGGAGCTTTTATACTGCCGGTGAGCTTTATCTTACGATACTGTTATAGAGCAGAAAAATTAGGTATTTATTTTTAACTTTTTACATGTGATGATTTGTAAACTTGCAGAAAATCAAACAAATAGTGCCTTTCAAACCAAGTCCTAGAGATAAATCCCTTTCCCGTGGTTGGGGAACCAGTTCAAAAAACCTCTGTGAAAACCTCAACAGTCTAAAAACTCATGGCTTACAGGAAAAAGACAAACATAAAAACAAAATATAAACAAACTAGCAGTGTCCCTGTTGAAGTATCATGTTCTCCAAAAGAATATAGAGGTGGAAAGAGACATTGCAGTATCAAACAACAGAAAGATGGTTAAAAATATAAGACTCAAAGCTACTTCTTGTCTGAAGACATCTCTTTATTTGTAAATATTAGTTTACAGGCAGATGAGTGTTGCTCTCTAACCTAATATTTTATGACCGTCTCTTAATATGGACAGCACTATAATTGCTAAGTGTAGCTATTTCAATTATCTATTGCACTTTTGTTCTTTTTTCTTTGGCTACATCTTTTTTTTTCTATTTTCTTAATTATGGTGTCAGATGATCCCATGTGATGAGAACTTTTTCATTTTCAGTACTTCTTATTGGTTCATGTTTCCTATACTTCTCAGACACCTTTATATTGTAATGTTACACAATCCCAACTGCATCAATCTTACCACATTGTTGTGCCTTTCAGTATGCAATCTCTTACGTGTGAGTGTATCACATCCAGCAAGAAGATGTGCAGCTGTTTCCATTTCTGTACTACAGAACCAGCATTTGTCTGTATCTCACACATCCTCTATAGTATTTTTAAACCAAACATATATGTTGTCTACTATCTTGAGCTGCCATTGTTAACCTTTATCTGTTGGTTTAAATTCACTACTTAACCATTCATAAGCTAAAGCTTGATCAGCATCCAGGAGATCTCTACACTTGGCACTATAATTCTGGGCTTTCCAGTTTTCTTTTTTTTCTGTTCCACTGGGCGACACTGGCATCCTTATTACACAACTTCCACAGAATATATCTAGTAAAGTTCTTTAAAACAACACACTTTTATTTTATTCACTGAACCACCATGGCCTTTGGATTCAGATATATTTGAATGTAAACCAAATTTTTTTTCCAACATTTATTTTAATAAATTCTTGACATCACAACCCATCCTTCCCCTTGAACAACAGGAGCAATGTCAACCGAATAGTTAAATAAAAACGGTCTTTTACAGCCTACTTACGTTTTCCACCCCAAGCCTTTTGCTCATTTTTTAAACTCAAAAATAACTACATTTTTTACTAAAGCAAGCAACAATTGGATAGATGCGCAGCTCTGAAGCTCTCTAGTTCTCATTCCAGTCTCTTCCCTTATAGACCCATTTACATATGGAACCTTCCATACATCACTATGCACATCTGTTACATAACCAGTAAACCTTTCATCTAAATTATACTCTAATAATTCTTAACATCCACAACCTGTAAATAACAGCATCATTTTGAGAATTATTTTTGTACTCTTTTCTCCTCTGCCTCCCCCTCGTCCTGGCCACTCATACTTTCCCCAGTGGAGGGAAATCTCCAGATTCAGTTGAGTAGATCCTTCTGTGGGGTATCATATTAGCAGACATTGGGGTTGTGTGTATCCTCACCACCAGCCTAGCTATGAAGCCTTTTTTACTGCAATGGTCTAAGCCCCACTCTTGTGCTGATGTGATGCATGCATTACATGTGGTCTTCTGTGTGTGCCAAGAAGAGATTGGGATGAGGCCCAGATTACTTTCTGCATATATTCCCAGATCCCTAACTACAGGGTTAGCTTTTAGGGGAGTCTTATTGATGAAGTAATTAACCTGGGTGGATGTTTCCCCAAAAGCCCTATAATATACTTCTTCACATTGAGTGTTTTGGTCTGTGTTAGACCCTCTTGTGGGATGTTAGTGTCTTGGGCGAATCTAAGATAGCCCCCAATTTGCAGTCATCTGTAAACTTGGTGAAGCAGATGCCCCTGACATTAGCCTTGACCTCTGAGAACTAAATGCTAAGCAGGAGATGGCCCAGCACTGAGCCCGGAGGTACTCTGTTGGTGTCTGGTCTCTTGGTGGAGGTTGTTTTACCACTCCTAACTTCTTAGGTCCTATCTGTGAGCCAGCTGGCAAACCAGTGAGTTATGTAGGGATCTGTGTTTAGTTCAGTGAGTTTGTCAAAAATACCGAGTGGAGCATTGTTTCAAACACCTTAGCCAGGTCCAGGTAGGCGGTATGCACCACTTTCCCCTCATCCGTTGCCTTGGTGACCTTCTCAAAGAACCTATCAATTTAAGTAGGAATGACCTTCCTTTGACAAAACCAAACTGGGCTAGTTGCAGGGTCTGTAGGTTGTAAATGTATTTGTTGATCATTTCCATGATAATTCATTCCATGGCTATACATTTTAGACTAGTCAGACTAATGGGTCTGTAGTTTCTGGGGTCAGTTGATGTTCCACACTTGTGAAGAAGGATAACCATTGCAGTCCTCCATTCACATGGTACATAGCCTTTTTGAGGCTGTAGCTGAAAACTGACTCAAGTGGTCCTGATAGGTAATGTTTCAAGCTATTTAGAAGGCAACTCAGAGTATTGCTTTGGCTCACTGATGCTGTGTTTTTGGCTTTAGTGAGCACTGCCATGACCTGCTCTCTGCTAATGGATGGGGGTGGGGGGCACTAATAGGGATGTCATGGGGGGAGTCAGATGGGGGAGTCGAGAGTGAAGTTAGAGCTGAATTTGTCAGCTAGCAGATTTGCTATGCCACTCTGTTTGGTGCATAGTGATGTATGGAAGGTTCCACAAGTCCAGCATCCTGCTGTGTGCTGCCTTTGAGGTTTTGGACATAGCTGTAGAAGCCCTTGTGGTTGTCTTTAGCCTGAGAGGCTATTTTGGCCCTTATAATTGACCTTATTGCATTGAATTAGTCCTCTTAGTTTCCTGTTGGTGCAGCAGTAGCGTTGTTGCCTCACAACAAGAAGTCCTCCCGTTCGATTCTCGGCTGGAGTGTCTTCTGTGTGGAGTCTGCATGTCCTTTCCGCGGTCGAGTGGCATTCGAAAGACATGCGTACAATGGGCGTGCCTTCGCTGAAGGTTGGGCACTGAGCTGGCACCCGTAAAAAAATCTACTGCCAATCATTAGCGGATCGGAGTTCCACTGTGGTGACCCCTAACCAGTAAAAGCCGAAAGAAGAAGAAGTTTCCTGTTTAGTTTAATTAGTGAGCTCTTGTCATTATGAGAGTTCTTTTTGATTTTGGCCATGGGTTTTTTACTTTTGTTATATACCCTGTTAAGGTTATGATTCCACCAGTGTTTTTATTTTTTTGGCTTACTTCTGGTAGGTACAGCAGACTCTGTGGAACCTTTTAAATGGTTGTACAACGTTTCTGTCAATAATTCCACACTTGGAGTTCAGAGGGTCACTGAAGTATGACAAACTGTCGCTCAATAGGATGTAGTTTGCTTTAGAATAGTTCTTAACTGTTACAGGTTTTGCTAGGTTTTCCAAGTTGATTTTTATTGAAGGAAGCAGGTTTGTGATCCAGCTTCACCAGTAAGGACATGACATGGGGGGGGGGGGGTAGTGCTCTCCCATATTGGTGAGTACTAGTTCCAGTACATATGAATCTCTGGTTGGAGTGCAGGGGCATTTGTGTTAATGAAGTCCAGGAAACATTGTGCCTGCAAGTTGGAGGCAGCATATGTTTCCCATTCGATAGAGGGGTAGCTGAAGTTTCCCATGAATATGGTATTTGCCTGGATGATGAGTGCATCCAGTAGGTATGAGTTATGGGATTCTTGGGCCATAGATGGTGAGGTATAGCTTGCTTGGATATGGTAAGGGACTTTAGTCTAAATGTGTGGAAGACACTGAAGCCTTGCACTGCCAGAGTACTTTCTGTGACTTTAAACCATGTCTCAGTAACGGCACAGATGTCTTTATTCTCCAGAGTGAGGAGAGCTTGTAGGACGTGGAGTTTCTTGTTAAGCAATAATACTTTTAGGTTCCTTTAGGATTTATTTGATAAGATGGTAGTTTTGTCATTTAGCATTGGCTAGAAAAGGATGTAAGGGGTGGATAAAGCCAATATCTGGAAGCCCAGGGGGGGCAGGTGCAGACCATTTTTGGCAAAGCAATGTGGTCTCTTATCCATGTCCTCCCGTGCTGACAAGTACTGAATGCCCTTGGAATGACATGAGAATCTATCCCAATTGTTAAAGTCAATCATTTTTGTGCATACTGTGGCATCATCCTTGGTGAAGATAGAAGGCAGGTCACTGTGAGGCACATACCTGTCTGAGACTCATATTCAGAGAGATCCATAATGTCTGTCTTCATATAGTCCAGGGAAGTATGTCTCAGGTCACTAACACCCACACGGCCTATGATAGAATCATACTGGTACCTGTGGTACATTGATTTGAAATTGTGTGTAACCTGGCAGATCCTGGCTCCAGATAAGCAACTATCTGTTATCTTTCTCTTTGTTCAGTTTGTTGAGTGGGGTATCTGTGTGTTGTACAATGGGGTCCCCTGTGACAAGAATCCTGGGTAAATTGTTTGCTTACCATATCGGCTTCATTCTTGGGGATCCATTGGGTGTAGGCATATGTGTGGTATTTGTGTTGCTTTTGGTGTGTGTTTTAGAGACTGCTGAGGATAGGTATTGCTGTTTGTAGGCTTAGGAGGTCTTTGGGGTTTTAGAAGATTGCTTTTTAGTACTTCAGTATAAGATGATCTACATGTGTGGTGAACACTGTGAGGTGGATATAGTGTCTGTCTTCTTGAAAACCTTATTTATAAGTGAGATTTTTGTGTCCAAAGAAATTGAGTATGCACTTTTCTCACATAGTGTATTCGTTTCTTAAAAGATTAAAAGGCTGTCTGAGTACGAGACAATTGTTACACTGTCTCAGGATGCCCACATCTATTAAGCTGGCAAAGGAGGCATTTTGAAATTGTATATCCATGTTGTCAGGATCTGGTATTAGGGTATCTGCTATGGTTTGAGGACTGGGTTATACAGAAGTCTGTGGTCTCTAGGGGTAGAGACTAGAGTTAGATAGTGCTAAGATATAGTATTAGTGCTGTTGTACACAAACTAGCTCTAAGTTTAACTTCTTGCAATGCCTCACTAAGTTGCAGGTTACAGTCCTAATACTACTTATTTAGGTAAACCAAGTGTCTACAGCTGTACAAGGCACTGCCAACCTCCACTTTGCAGTGAGCAACTTGACATAAACACGGCTAATTTATAGTAAGAGAAAATAAACTAAACTTAATTCCTAAGCCTTCTGGACAGTAAATGACTACACTTTGAGCTCTTCTGGAGTGCTACTCAGCTCAGGACCTTCTACCACAAGACAGATGATCTGGTCCTCTTAATGTAAAAATACAGCAAAAAAGGAGGTTCTATCCATCAGGTGCTCTGTCCAGCAGATGTAATCCCTTAAATGTGTTCTTCACTTCCACTACATATTCACTTGGAATACAGTTGAGTTTGTATGAGCTGGCCTGGAGGCATTTCTTGTTTTCTTTAATTTAATTCTAAACTTTATGATAAGAAGTTGATGGTCTGTTGACTGTGTAGCGCTCTTCCATCTCTGACGGCAAAGTATATAGTCAGTTGGATTTCATTACTGACCATCTGGTGATATGCATGGGTAAAGCCATCATTTAGGTTGTTGAAAAAGAATGTTTACTCTTACAAGTGAGTTATCTTGGCAGAATTCTACTAGTCTATGTACCTCTTTATTGTGTATTCAAGGCCACATTTGTCCATTATTCCAGTTGCCCCTCAACTATCAACTTTAGAATTCCAACCACCTATGATAAATGTATTTTCCTTTTTTGGTGCTGCTTCAAGAAGGTGTTGCTGATCTTTTGGTGTCTGTAGTTGGCACATATACTTGTATCACTGTAATGCTGTAGGGTATTGGGGATGGTGTGGTCATTAATTTTCCTCAAAATCAAATCTCAGAGGTGTGCAGAGGAGGTCATTATAGCATGTATTGGGGCTGCATACAATATAGTAATTGTTTCTTTTTTTTCCACAGATCTCAGAGGTGTGTATAAGGTTGCTATAGCTTGCATAGGAGTGGTGTAGTGCCAAGCAGAAACATGTTGTAATACATTGCTGTGATCATTATTTGTTAACTTTCCTCACAACTACCTGACAGATATGTATACAGGTGTCTGCCTTTAGGGAGGGATGCCCAGACAGTGACTGTCTTATTTTTTTCATGTGGGGAGTAGGGAGGTAGGCAGTATTCCCAGATAGGATTTATGTATCCTTTTAAACATTTGTATTGTTAGTTTATTTTATGCTACTGTTTTGTCAGCTTTGAACACCAGGCATTGGGCAAAACTTATATCTTCCCTGAAAAAAAAATAAGACTGAAATTCTTTTCTTACTCATAATTTTTATTTAGGACACTGTTGGATTAAAAGGTTGGGAAAATGATCTAAAGTTCACCTCAGAACATCTATAACCCTATGGTTTCTAGGGCCTGGCAGCTTCCAAAACCCTGGTTTAATTGAGGTATTTCTTACACAGTTATTACTGTGTTATCTTGGGCAGGTAAGGTGTATATTGAAAGTATGCAAGAAAAAAGTTCAAAAATGACACTGAATTTCTTTCTTTAATAATACTTTTGTTCAATCCATCATTGGATGAAGGGGTTGCAAAAATGTTAAACTATACACTTCATAGCATATAGAAAGTAATGTCTTCTTGAAAAGGTTGAAGAGTAAGGGAAAGTGTAAGAAAAGGAAATAAAAAAAAGAATGCGCATAGTGTTGAAAGCTGGAAATGGGGAAAAATAGGGGGTAGCACTGGAGATGTGCATAGAGGGAATAAAACAGTAGGTACTTGGGGATCCGTGGAGCCTTTGACTAGGGCACCATTTTACTTAAGGACAGCCATGCACATAGGGTTCTTGAAATGTACCATTGTAACTAAATGTCAGTCACTGTCAATATCCCTCTGTGAGATGGCCATCATAGTGTGGTGCACAGGCCTATCAAAATGTACAGCATTGTGGCTACAGTTCAGTCTGTGCATACTACTCATGCAGCATGAACTGAAGGGAGAACCAGTGGCAGGTTGATTCATAGACTAAAAGTGTCTGGGAAACCCCATCTTGAGGCTTCTTGGGGGCCCCCAAAATGCTAAAACTGGCCATGAGCACAAGAATTCTAGAAATAAACAAAATTAATGGGGAGGAAAAGACAAAACATCAGGGACAGATTGTAAATACTGCTCTTATAAACTAAGAAGTTGCAAGAATAACATATTTTGTATTAGTATGCATTTTCTGATGGGGTCTACTTCATTTCATTGCATACCACAACAGTGTTTCAATGTTCTGAACTTTCGACATTGTGAAGTTTTGCTTATTAGGTAGTTCGGCGTTTTGGTCTTGACATTTTGTAATTCACTGTTGTGGTATGCGATGATATGAAGTAAATCCTTTTCTGAAGGACATGAAGTCTGAAACTCACACGTCTATAATTATTTAATGACTTCAGTCCTCAGGATTTGCCAGAAAACCACAAATTATATGAGGAACAGAACAAAATATGAGGACAAATCTGGACATTCTGAGAATTAATGGGTATTTGAGAGGTAAGGACTGAACTAATGAATATGAATTTGCAAAAACTTGATGAAGCACTTGCTAACAGAGAGGCCTGGTGCACTAAAGTCCTTGAGGTCACAAGCAGTCAGACTCAACTAAATGACTGAACAACAACAACAACAACAACAACAACAAAAATACCTAAAAAATATAGGGTCTATGTAAACATTAGCAGTTAACAGTGCTGACTGTACAGAAAATACTTAGTTACTTCTAATGTACCAGTCTTTCTGTTATGGTATTATTCTATCAGTTTTTAGCGTAAGTAGGAAAACTGGAACCCAAACACTCCTTTCATCCTTGTGATGGCAAACTCAAAATAACATAAGAGCATACAGTTTGAGCCTAATACAAGTTCCAAAATTAGAGGTATACATAAGATTACAAAGCATGAGGATTTAAAAGACAATACAGTACAATGCTACTAGCTTCATACCAGTAAAAGAAAAGGGAGAGCACAGCTGTCTATATTTATTGTGTATGTATGTATGTATGTATGTATGTTTGTATGTACGTATGTATGCATGTATGTATGTATGTATGTATGTATGTTTGTATGCATGTATGTATGTATGTATGTATGTATGTATGTTTGTATGCATGTATGTATGTATGTACGTATGTATGTATGTTTGTATGCATGTATGTATGTACGTATGTATGTATGTATGTTTGTATGCATGTATGTATATACGTATGTATGCATGTATGTACGTATGTATCTATGTTTGTATGTACGTATGTATGTATGCTTGTATGTATGTACATATGTATGTATGTGTGTTTGTATGTATGCAGCCAACAGGTTGCTGCAAGTTGACCTGTGTCTTGCTTTTCGAGCCATGAATGACCCACTCGTATTTGACCCTCTATTTCTTTGCAAAACCAGTGACTCTACATACAAACACCCACACTAAGGACCTAAATCTATACCAACAAATAAACAAAACTCACTGGACAGAAGCTCCTAACTCAAAATATTCCTAGCCTTTGAATAAGTAACCACTTACAGGTCAAGCAAAGTACTACTCTGGCTACCTTTAAGGCTAGTCTTGGTGACTGGATGGGTATTCACAATTTTAAACCAGGGTTATCATGTACAGCCCTGCTTGATTTGGAAGGTGAGCACTATGAAGTGCTTGTAAAGGGTGCGCTTAAAGCTGTATATGGCCAGGCACCTTATGCCTAATATGTTCCAGTGTAAGTGGACACCTTCACACAATGAGGCATTAGTTATCAACTGCTGCAAAGATGTAGAAAATGCTTGAGTGTTTGAGCAGTTAGCCTGGAAAGAGAAACTTAGCATACAGTGATCAGTATAATAATATGGGATAGCTTAAGTTGCATCATATTAGTGTCCTCGCACTTTTAAATGTTTCTTTAGAGTTACTTGGAATTCCACTGGTGCCATTTATGCTACAGCTAAGGTGAATGCAGTGTTTTGATATTTTTGGAGCATTAACAGAGAATGTTGTGCCGGCACCTAGGATAGAATGCTATGGCATGATAAAAGTGTTGTTTTAACCCTGAATGTCTTACTCCATTTCCCTGACAATGTTTGCTGTTATTTTCATCTGTGAAATCTCAGACCATGCATGAACTATGTTCACACTTTTATGGTATTCCTCCTCTCCCCTCGGATGTTTGATCATAAGAGTAAGGGGCAAAGACCTGAATAACAGGGATCAGGGAAGAACTGTCCTTCAGCAGAAGGGATTTTCCTTCTATTTCTGGGAGTTGCTGCTTGATCATTTGTGATTGGTCAGTTTTTATTCAGAGTATCTTCTGTTTGTCCTGCATGGTGGAGCTGAGGAGAAGAAATAGTGTGCAAAACAATGCAGCATAAGCTATTTACAGACTGGTAATATATAGTTCATCTCTGGCATAACAGTACCTTTACTAAGAAGTTTACATGGTTCTTTTGTTAAATGCCTAAGAACTCTGTAACAGACACTCAGTATGGCATGTCTTTTAGTCTAACATGCTCACTGTACAGAAACAGAGATGGGGATCAAACAACACTTCCAAATATCTGAAACCAGCACTGTTTTCTGGTGTTACTCCTGAGAGACAAGATATGATTCTTGTCATAAATATTTGCTGTTTCTAGCATTGGTACCAGGCAACATGTTTTTAGTTTTGCAGAGACCAGTTCATAGCACCATGCAGGAACCATTCTCATAATGATGCCAGATAATATGGGTTCCCACTGCAAATAAAGAAGTACTTCTGCTGTTTATAGGATTCATTCTGGATGTCACGTGGGACGCCATAGTGTTCTACAGATTCCTTTAGCTAGCTGGAGATAAGCCCTAGACTAAAGTTAGAGAAGTGGGTGTCAAACTTTCTCTGTGGCACAAGGTATAAGAGGAGTGACTTTAGATAAAGAACACAGGTGATTATTGGTTCAAATCCAGCTAAAATATACTTTAACAGCTGTGTGGCTTGGTGGGTTGATGTACTGTTCTACAGGTGCAATGGTCCTGAGTTTGAGATACGGTACAGGTGTAGTTTTCGATGGGAGGTTGGCATAATGGTTAAAGTGTTTACCTTACAGACACAAGGTGCAGGGTTTTATTCTCACATGGGGTAACTGGTTAGGCTTAAAATGGCCCCCAAGGACAATTAGCCTAGTACTAATCTATGAACCTATGAACTGCAGTTTGACATATTTATATTTATGGGTAGTAGTACTTCCGCGGTGGTGCAGCGGTAGTGTTGTTGCCTCACAGCAAGAGGTTCTCCCGTTCGATTCTCGGCTGGAGTGCGGGGAGTGCCTTCTGTGTGGAGTCTGTATGTCCTCCCTGTGGTTGGGTGGGCGTTTGAAAGACATGCGTAAATGGGCGTGTCTTTGTTGAAGGTTGAACATCGAGCTGGCACCTCGGCGTTCGTGAAAATCTACTGCCAATCATTAGCGGACCAGAGTTCCGCTGTGGTGACCCCTAACCGGGAAAAGCCAAAAGATAACAATAGTACTGTTGGTAATAGTGGTAGCTGTAAAAAATAACTTAAGGCTTGGAGTTTCTTAGACATTTCTAGCAATCTATTTCTGAAAAATATTTTCCTTACAAATCTTACAAATAAAAGATGAAAATAAGTCAATTTGCTATTTATTTGTTGTGTAAATTTATTGTTTTCATTGTTTGAAATACCTATGGTACTGAAATAATTAATATTTATAGAACATTTATGTGATCTGAGATTAACAATAACATAATATGAGACAATGTATGAAGAATTTTCCAATTTTATTGGTAAATTTTAATGGCAACTGAACCGCAATTAGAGTTAATTAATTTATAAAATTTCTACTGTAAAACAACCCAGATTACAGCCTTCCTTATATGCATATATTTAATTACAGCATTAATTTGTTCACTAGATATGGTCATTTGTCACATATTCTAGCTTGCTTTCTTTCTGTTTAGTTTTCAACATGCAGGTTCTAAGTGCCATTCACCTCCTGACCATCATATTGACATACATTTTGTACAGCATTTTAAGAATGGCTAAAACCTTTATATATTTTTGCTGTAATTTTTTATAATAAAAATCAGTTATTTTGCTTATCAGATTTTTTTTTCCTGTTTCTTGTTTCTCTGTCCTAAGGAAGCCCGTCATTGGCCAGTTTTGTCTGCTTCAAAAAACGTAAGACTGTGATGTGGAAAGTTATATAGAGCATAAGAATGGTATTCATAGTGAGTTGGGGAGGGGTGGGCTTTGCTGTGCCAAGTGAAGGACCAGCACAGACTTTACTGAGAAATGTTGTTTTACTTCTACATTACTTATCAAATCAGTCACATTTGTACAGCAAAGGAAATGCAAACTTCCATCAATTGCTACATTCCATGTTTGTGAATGCTATACCTGAACACAGTGTTACATGCACAACACAGTATTTTGAAAGACAGCACTCTGCACACATTTCATATATTTATTTTTATCTTGCAAGACAGGGAATATTGGCACAGTATTGTATGAATTCATATAGCTATGCATATGCAATGAGAAAATAAAAATAAATCAAAAAGAAGTTATTGCTTTGACAGGGATATATAACAAGTGCAAATACAGGTAAACACAAATTTTATTCTCTGTTCTAATTGAGGAGGAAACTGAGTACAATCACTAGCAACAACAAAGAAGAGCCGAAAGGCTTACTGGAATTCTGTCTCACTAGGTTTTAATATGTGTAAGAAGCATTACAAATTATTTTAAATCATTATATTACTGTAAAAAAGAGAGAAATGTGTCTGTGATAATTGCTGTACTCTTTTTGCAATTGTTTTCTGTGTTGATCATAAGGAAAACATTTTATAGCTTTGCAGATGAAAGAAATGCAACTGAGACTATTACAGTTCAAGCTAATATTACAAATATGTTGATATAAATGGCATTACTCTGTTTTTAATTGATTACTTGTAATAATTACAAAGGGTTCTTTTAGTACTGTATTGCATGCATTGTATATACATAACCTGAGAAATGCACACTCCCTTTCAAATAGTCACAAATACTTGCCAATATGAATTTATCTGAAGTATGCATAAGCACTACGCCTAGCATTCTTCCCAAGTATACAAGCACTTCCCAAGTGACTACTCTCATTGTATGCATAAACACTTCAGTACACAAGTTTTACTTCAATAAAAATGTTACTGTAATATTTCAGTGGATTTAATTTCTCCAAGTCTTTTGGGTTTCTAATACCATGAGGGGAATGCACCCCATTCCTAAATCAAAGTATGATTAAAGTTCATGAAGTTAGTACTGTTTCAATCTTTGATGTTAGCCAGAAGTGCTCTTTGAAGCAGCTGCAATGCATGAAGTTAGTATTGTTTCAGTCTTTGATGTTAGCTAGAAGTGCGCTTCATAGCAGCTGCAATTTGCTCAGAACTGACTCCTTCTGCAGTTCATACGGAGTTACAAGTATCGGTAGCATATCTAAATAAGACTGTAAATTCTTTTTTATGAGACCCACTGCTCCTACTAGTATTGGAATTGACTGGGTGTCCTTCTTCCACGTTGCCCTCATTTCTGCCTGCCAATCCTGGTATTTTATGACTTTGTGTCTCACCGAATGTAAGACTCTGCAATCACTGGGTGCAGCAATTTCAATGATCAATGCTGCTTTTGGCTTCCTTTCTTGGGCTACTATATCTGGTTTTCTCGCATCTATTTTTTGAACTGTTGGTAAAGGGTGAGCCCATGTGATATAAACTTCAGCATTCTCTAGAATGCTTTGTGGCTCATATTTCCAATACTTTTCAGCTACTTCAGTATTGTAAAGTTTGCACAATCCTCAGTGCAACAGTCTTGCCACATTATTATGCCTTTCAGTATGTAGACCCTCTGCCGTTAGTGTATCACACCCAGCAACAGAATGTTTGACTGTTTCCAGTTCTGTTTTACAGAACCAGCATTTGTCTGTTTCTCTCTCATGTTCAATGGACTTTGTAAACCAATGTGTACATCGTCTACTATCCTGGGCCACTAATATTAACCTTCTATCTTTTGTTTTAAATTCACCTCTCCTTAACCATTTCTGTGTCAGATCCTAACCAAGGTGAGGCTGTTCCAGAAGTTTTTTATACTTGCTACCATATTTAAGCCTTTTCCACATTTCTTGTCTTCTTATCTCATCCTTCTCCTTATAGTCTTTCTTTTTGTTTTTTGGCACATTCAGTTGCTGCCTGATTTTTGTCTACTTGTGGTTTGATTTCCATGCCTGCGTGACACTGGTATGCTTCTGCTAAACTAAGCAGGGAAGTCATCTTAGATTTGTTCCCTTCATGTTTAAAAACTTTCACTATGTTTGGATCTGATGAGGTCAGCATCACTCAACCTGTGTTAGACTTTCTACCCTAAATCCTTCACTTCACAGGTATTCCATAACTTCAGCTTCTATTTATTTAACTTCTGCTCTACTAATCTTCTATTTTACATTCCCCTTTGTGATCTTATTTTTTGTATTGTGAAATTGTCTTTATCTGTGTGTCTTTGAATATGTTTATCTTCAAATATCTTTAAAGCTGTTTTTTTTGTATGAATTAGTTTGGATTTCTCCTTTGCATAAATATTATACCATATCATACCAGATCACTCTTCCCATGTCCATATTTCTTTTTTATACCTTTCAAAAATGTTTAGGCTTTCTTCTTTATATTATTGCAGTTTCTTAGACTTTTCTTTTTCCAATTGACCCAAGGTATCTTGGTCTATAGAATAACAGTATATGAAATGGCGTGTAAACATCATGTGTGGATTTGTTTTGTATTTTCTGTTTTGTCACTCCCCACCCCTTTTTTCTGCTTTCCTTATTTTGATTATGCACTTCTTTCTCCTTTATTGTTTTTTTTTCTCTCCCATTTATTTTAATTTTTTTACAGATTTAAATTTCTCAGCAGCAGACCAGGCACATACCTCCCAGTATAGAAAATGCTCACTGTCTGCCCATTTGGGGACATTTTGCAGGGTCTGGGTGGAGGCACTAGTCCTGCTGGCACATGGCAGCTGGGCAAACCTCACCAAAGGGGACTCTGGAATTTGGTAGAGGATGCACAAGTGGAAGTAGTGGACAGGAGAATTCAGCCAGTCAAAGCCTCTCTTTAGCATGTGTAAGACACAGTCTCTCAGTTGGTGCTGACCACTGCACAAACAAAGGCCTCTACCTCCTCAACATCAGAGTCCTCTACTGCAACACCATCTGGCAGTGGACATTTTTGAGGCTCTGTGGACTGGGACTCCTGCTGGCAGTTCCGTAACCATTCTTCCCTTATCTTTTCTTCTACACCCTCGTATCTATGTCCCATCCACAATACCCTCTCATATAAAAAGTTTGAAAAGAAAATAAGGGTGTCTATACCCTGACAAAAACATAGTGCCCACCCTCTCCCACCTCCTCCAGCACAAAATCTCTTGACGTTTTCCTTGTGTCTTCCCCTCTTTGTTTGTTTCCCCTTTTTCAGTCTTTCCTATCTCCCCCTTTCTATTCTTTAATGAAGCCATCAGGGTGTCCAAAAAAGGATATTCCTATATAAAACATTATAAACCCCTTTTCTTTAAAAAAAAAAAAAAAAAATCAGTTTTAAGTGCTACACAGTGTGCATCTTTCTTTAAATGTTTTAAGCATGAAAAAAAAAAAAGAAAAGAAAAAAAGTAACACCAATTCTCAGGCTTTCGCAAAGTAATTTGCAACTTCCTAATCCTGAACTTTACACAACCTACTCTTTTGCAGGAAATGGGCGAGTTTTCCTTATTCATCACAGATGACTTTCACCAACCTAATTTGCATACCCATGTAGCACCACTATTCACAGATAACCTTATGTCATTTCAAAGCACCGGACTATTAATACTGGCCTAAGTGTTTCACTGTACTTACATAGATGCATGTCATTGTGCTTTAGAAACTGCGAACACACATGCTGATGGTGTATGTCAGTGCTTACATATGAATGTAAAGTGCATAAATTATAAGTGTTTTACTCTGGAGTACATACACACAATGGTTACGTTACTGTAACTTACTTATGATACTTTGTGCATTTTTGCAGAAGAAAATATTAAGCAGGCCTGGCTTGTCAACACATGCTTCTACCTGAGATTTCAGTAGCACACAGTGCAGTCATATCTCTCAATCTCTTAGTGTAAGAATTCTGGACAAAGTAAATAATTCAGAAGAACGGCAGTTCTAAAACTCCAATAAACAAACAAAAAGAACGCCTTGGACCACGGTCTTCTCCTCTATAGTGTCAACACCAAAATCACAGAGCGCCAGTGAAATTAATGCTTTTATTCACCAAGAAAAAATAAATACATGCGTTTTCATCCTACATACAGGACTTCATCAGACAACCCCTGTCTGATGAAGTCCTGTATGTAGGATGAAAACGCATGTATTTATTTTTTCTTGGTGAATAAAAGCGTTAATTTCACTGGCGCTCTGTGATTTTGTTGTTGACACTATAGAGGAGAAGACCGTGGTCCAAGGCGTTCTTTTTGTTTGTTAATTCTGGACAAAGCCAAAAGTAGTGTGGAAAAAAGGCCCAAAAAGATTCAGATTTTAAGTATAGGTCTTATAGAAAGTTGATGGAATAATATATTTTGCATTAGCATGCATTTTCTGAGTGATATAAAGTCTGAAACTCAAATATCAGTCATTATTTAGTGACTTCATTCCTCCATTACTTGCTAGAAAACCACAAATTTTATGAGTAACAAGCCAAAGATGTGAGGCAGATATCTGGACATTCTGCAAAATTATAGACAGTTGAGAGATGTGCGAGCAGTTTATTGTGCAGATGTATTACACACTGTTTAGAAACAGGAAGCTTATTAGGCATGTGCTCCATAGCTTTCCTATTTTGAGTCTCATTAGGGACATGTACAGATAAAGTGCATTATAAAAAATAGTGAACACAGAATTAGCGAATTACAGTGATGCAAAAGTTATGCAGCCAGTATTCCTTTCAACAGCACAGGGTATTCTACTGCCACCTATAGGTCAGCAAGGGTATTATACAGTCTGCAGGACAGTAGTAGGATGTGTGCTTTTATATATATTCAACCAGGACTAGCAATATGTTATCTCCTCTCCAATGAAGCTGTGCATGCTCTGTACTATTTATGCATTTTAAAGTAGCACATGTGACACTGTACTGTATGCTGCTGTACAGCAGAATATGCCATCACAACCGTGTTATTCATTGTAATTGTATCAGCTGTACTGAGCAGGTCTCTTCAGATGTCTCACTACAGTGCATTTCTTAAAAACATTAATCAGTACATGCAATGTATTTCACTAGCATTTTCAATTACTTCAAGGAGAGTGTTACCCAAAATGGCATTGACATATGTCTTCTATAATGAACTTTAGGACTGTATTGTCCAGCACAGTGGTAATTTATGTTAAAACTGAAGCAAATTTTCCAAGGAATGTACGCATTAATGATATATGCACAGTTATACTTTTCTTCAGAGTCAGACTCTGGCTGTCATCAATGCTTACACAATAGACAACATCAGACTGATTATTCCTAATGTCAAAAAAATGATAGAAAAAGGAAATCAAATGATTCCCTTTTCTGATCTGTTGATTTAAAAAAATCCAAACCCTAACACCACTGCAGGATTAAAGTTGTATGAACAGTGGTGCTGTTAGGCAAACGTTTTTCATAAGGTAATGTGCAAGGTTAGTGATAGGGATAGGGTTAGGGTTAGTGAACACAAGCAAGGACTCCTCTGTTTACCACTTTACCTTAGAAAAAAACTTTTCCCTAACAGCACCACTAAACCACACTTAGACACACAAACTCATAAATGACACAAATGCACAACAATAACACTATTCCCTTTCCTAACCTGCAAACAGTTGTACAGACACTCCTATTCCACTTACTTTGAACACACACATATCCATCGATAATACAGACTACGGCAATTCCCACAATCAATGCACCCAACATTTGATGTAAAACCACAACAGTTAAATCAATTGATCAAATGAATGCACCCACGTTAAGAAAGACTACAGTCACGTCAATAACAAAATAAATAAATAAAATAAGGTAGCATAGCAGAGTCTCATGTAGTTTTGAGAATACATTTAGTTTTTGGTGCCAGTGCCAAGGAAGAGAGTACATTTAAAACTTGAATCTCAGTGATGCATTTCTGAAGGATTTTGGTAGGGATGCCATTCTTGAGGGGTGGCAGTCAACAGCTGGAAGAAGGAATGGAGGAGACCAGAACTGGATAGAGTGCTGCAGAGTTAAACAAAGATATTTTTTAATTTGCAGTTATTTTTGGACTAAGCTTGAAACTGAGGTAGTACAAGTGCATGTGTGTGCGTGTGCGTGAGTGTGTGTGTGAGAGTGTGTGTGTTTTCTAACCACAGTCATTATAATTTTTGTATTGGTTATAGTCTGGGAGACTTTACCTTAACTAAATGTATGGCAGATTTTGCTCACCTCACCTCAGCTGCTGTCAATGAAGGAGTTTTTTTTTAAGTAAAAGACAGTGGTACGTTAAAAGATGAGAGTTCGGTACAATATTACATTTGCACTTGTCTGTAGTAGAGTTTGTAACTTAGTTACTCATCTGATGGAGTGAGAACAATCTCATCTCCCTCCCCCAACCACGTGTAATGAAATAATTGAATCATTCACACCAAAAAAAACACTAGGAAA
Source organism: Protopterus annectens (assembly GCF_019279795.1). NCBI lineage: Eukaryota > Metazoa > Chordata > Ceratodontiformes > Protopteridae > Protopterus > Protopterus annectens. Next base: position 1,020,307,549 of record NC_056743.1, read on the forward strand.
TGTCAGGGGTTCATTACTGTACTAGGGTTGTAGTGATCTGCATATGAGTTTTATAAAGTTAATACCTTGTCTGAGAAACTGTCAGCAGGGGTACTAGAAGTTATAGACCCCCATGTGGTTATTGCTAGTTAGTTCCCTGTTTGTGAAGGAACTAAAAGTAAATTAAGATTCTATGCCATGATTATAGTTATGAACAGGGTTACATTGTGTTAAAGAGTTTGATACTTAGGTACTAGGTCAGGGTGGGAATTACTGACACATATGTAGTTCTGGGACACAATCTGGGCAACTGCAGACTGTGAGAGGGTACTTACTCACTTTCTTTTCAAGAGAGGGGATTCAAAGTTTGCAGAAGAACTGCCTTTTTTTAATTTTATGCTTCAGTTTAAATGACCCACCTATATTGTCCAGGTTGGATAATTGTAGTTCAAGTAGGGAGATCTTGAAAAATTTTAAAGAGCATTTATCAGACTCAATCTGAACTATTCATTTAGTTAAACTGCAAAAAGTTTATGTGTCACTGATAAAGCATTATTAACACAAAACTGTGCATTATTTTCTGGATAGTTTGAAAACATTTGCATGCAGAACATCTCTCTCTCTCATAGATATATATATATATATATATATATATATATATATATATATATATATATATATATATATATATATATATATGTCAGTTCCTTGTGTTTGGTCAACATCTGTTTAGTCAACCACTTTTGGTCGAATAAGTAGATGGTTGGCAGTAAGACTGCACAATTCTCTGGGTTTGGGAATATTCCCTTTCTACAATTTTGTGTGATCGAGTTAGTATATATAAATAGCAGGGGAGTGAAGGGAGATTGCCCTCTGCAAAAAGCAATGTTTTATAGGTTCATAGGTGTGTACTAGGCTAATGGCCCTGAGGCCTTTACAAACCTAGCCCATAGGATTACCCTGACATTGTGCCACCCGACCTTAGTTCCCAGTGCCTCTGTCGAGTAGAGCCACTGGAGTGATCCCCGGGGTGAATTTTCTATTTCCCATCCACTCATCAAGGTTTATCTTGAAGAGGGCCAGTGAAGTGCTCTGTTTGACATGTGTGGGAAGTCTATTCCATAGCAAGGGCAGTGTCTGGGTTATGAACCTGTCTCTCCAGCATGTTCTGTTGATTGTGGTAATGAGGTTGCGGTCACTGGAGTGTATGGTGTGGAGGTATTGGGATTTCTTTAGATGTAGCATTTCTAACAGTGCTGGATCAGACATGGCTTTGTATGTCAAGCAGAGATCGCCTCTAAGTAGGCGATATGAGACAGAGAATAGTTGGAGTTTTTTGAGTCTGTCCATATAGGACAAGTGTTTAAAAAGCCTAGGATCCTCTTTGTGAGGTACTTTTGCAGCCTCTCCAGTTGTTGCAGGTGTCTAGTGAGGTACATGCCAAATGGGGCATTGTACTCGATGATTGGCCTAATGAGGGAAGAGTAGAGGGAGACAATGACCTCTTTCTTCCTGGACGCAAAACCCTTAGTAATGAGATGTGCCACATAGCAGGACTTTCTGACCACAGTGGCAGTATGATGGTCAAAAGAGAGGCTGCTGTCAACCTGTGCTCCCAGATCTCTTATAACACCTTCTGTGTTCAGTGGACTACCATTGATGTGGTAATTCATGGGAACTGGGTTTTTCCCAAAGGGGATGACGACACATTTTTTGGCATTGAGCTTAAGGCCATGGTTCTGATACCAGTTGTTGGTCTCAGCGAGACCTTTCTGTAGGATGTCAACATCACTTGGGGAGTTAATAATAGCTCCCAACTTGCAATCATCTGCAAACTTTGTCAGCCAGAGACCCTTTGTGTTGGCCTGGACTTCAGAGAAGTAGATACCAAATAGGAGTGGACCCAGGACCAAACCCTGTAGGACTCCACTTGTGACTGGTCGGCAGTCTGACTTGGAGTCTACTACTTTCACACTGTGGGTTCTATCTGTGAGCCAGTTTGCAACCCACCTAGTGATATAGGGATTGATACCTAGCTTAGTGAGTTTTTCCTATGATTCCAGAGTCGGGAATGGTATCAAATGCCTTGGCCAGATCAAGGTAGGCTGTATGAACCACCTTGCCTTCATCCACAGCTCTGGTGACTGACTCAAAGAAGTCGACCAATTTGAGCAGGCATGATCTACCCTTCACAAAACCAAACTGTGTGGGATCCAGAGATTGGAGATTCCTTATATCCTTGTTTATTAGGTCCATGATGATGCGTTCCATAGCTTTGCATATCAGACTTGTCAGGCTAATGGAGCGATAGTTCCCAGGGTCTGTAGTCGCTCCTCCTTTGTGGAGAGGGATGACTGTAGCAGTGCGCCATTCAGTAGGGACAAAGCCTGAGGTGAGGTTGTGATTGAATAGGGCACACAGGTGAGGTGCCAGTTCACTCTGTAGTTCATGTAGAACACAGCCAGATATATTGTCAGGTCCCATGGAAGCTGTATTCTTGGCCTTGGACAGTGCTGTTTTAACCTGTGCAGCAGTAATACTGGGTGCCTGGCAATCTACTGGTATTGTGATTGGTCCACTGGGGGGGAGGGGTAAAGTTTGCATGGAATCTGTCGGTCAGTATATTGGCAATATCTGTTGACTCAGTATAGGAAGTACCATTGTGCAGTAACTCAAAGCAAATCTGGGTATTGCCATGGAGATTCTTTTCATAACTATAGAAGGCCATGTGGTTGTCTTTACTATCTACTGCAATTCTGTTTTCATAGCTAGCTTTAGAGGATTTGATGTAGAATTTGTTTATGGCAGGGGATCACCAGATTGGCTTCCTTTTTTTGGAGGAGAGCATCTTGGTTCTATTGGGTATGGTAAGATCCATGCATTTGTGTACGTGTTTGTACAGTGCATTGGTGCATGATTTGGTGGTCATGCAACTATTCTCCATTTGCATGAGTGCCATGAAGTTAGCCACCTCTGTTTTTAGGAGCCCAAAGTTAGCTTTGGAGAAGTTTTTTATGGTGGCTACCTTTGCGGGGGTGGGGGGATGTGGATTTCCAGGGTGATTAGTTTGTGGTTGGGTCTAAGCAGGAAGGAGTTAACTATTGGTGTAGAGCAACAGTCGCCCATGTTAGTAATGACCAGGTCAAGAATGTTGCTACCTCTAGTGGGGGTAAGAATGAGCTGGTCCAGGTCATTTGAATTAATGAATTCCAAGAAACGTTGGGCAAGTGTATTGGTACATGAGTTGTTTTCCCAGTTAATGGAGGGGTAGTTGAAGTTGCCCAGTATGAAAGTGTTAGGTTGGACCCTAATATTCTCCAATTTGCTTAGGAACATGGAGTGTGAGTCTTGGGACATTGTTGGGGACCTATAGCAGGCTTTGACCTGAAACACTATCTTACCCAGTGTTAGCTGCATCTGAAGTATCTCTGATGCATTATGTTGGGATAACAGTCTGGAGGTGTGCACATCCTTTATGAATATGGAAACACCACCGCCTTTGGAGCTCTGGTCCAAATTCTGGGGCCGAAAGGTGTGAAATGAGTTATAGCCTGGTAGTGCAGGGTTGCTTTCTGCTGCCTTGAACCTGGTCTCTGTTACAGCACAAATGTCGATGTTCTCCAATTTAAGGAGTGCTTTGAGCAAGTGCATTTTCAGATTTAGACCTCTAGCACTGAGCAGCATGACCCTCAGACTGCATTTGCTTGTAGCTGTTACGTTGGTAATTTGGTCTTTGGAACACTGCCTAAAAAAGGCACTATAGGGGTGGCAAGAGCCTTGGCCAGTATCTGGAAACCCAGGGGTGACAGATGCAGGCCATCTCTGGCAAATCATTGAGGTCTGTTAATCATGTCATCCCAGGCAGACAGATACTGGATCTCTTAGAATGACACCAGAAACTTAGACAATTGCTGAAATCAATCATTTTCTGCTTGTACAGTGGTATCATTCTGGGTGATGGTAGGAGGCTGTTTTTAATATTATTCTTTGTTTTTAGTCTTACATGCATACCACAAAGAACATTTGTATTGTCAATGTATTTTGTTTTCATTTCAGATGTCAAAATTTGTTTTTGTTGAACAAATAAAGAATAACTACATATATATAAGCTGCGGTGGTGGTGCTGCGGTAGCGTTGTCGCCTCACAGTAAGACGTTGTCTTGTTCGATTCTCAGCTAAAGTGTCTTCTGTGTGGAGACATGCGTGAATGGGCGTACTTTCGTTCAAGGCTATGCATCAGGGCTGGCAACTCTGTATGTAAAAATCTACTGACAACCATTAGCGGACCGGAGTTCCGCTGTGGCGACCCCCAACCGGGAAAAGCTGAAAGATACAACACACACACACACATATATATATATATATATATATATATATATGTATATGTATATATATATATATATTTATACACATATATATATGTATATTTATATAGATATATATATATATATATATATACATATACATATATATATATATATATATATATATATATATATATATATATATATATATATATATATATATATATATATATATATATATATATATATATATATATATATATATATATATATATGGGAGTACTTGAGTTGATCGATCAAGTACATGGACTACAGCTGTTTAGCTGACCTCAGCAGATAGTTAACAGGGTCAAAAGGTGTGAAAAATCACACAGATCCTGGAGTTAAGTAATATGCCCTTACCCCAATTCTGTGTGATCTCAGAGTTACTGTATAATTAGCAGAGAGTGTGGGGGTGCAGGGAGGATTGCAAAAAAACAATGTTTTGTGCTGTTTTTTTTTTTTTTTTTGAGATTTTTGCATGTTCAGAGGTTGTTTCCTGGCCCATGCATAGCAGTGTGTCGATTTTGGTGTTTTTGACTTTACAAGGTCAGTATTTTTAAGATTGTGTCCATGTATTCAAGCTATAGCACATATATTCCAAATATTCATGGAATTGAAAATAGTATAATGGCACCCATTTCCAAAAGTACTACCTAGATAATTAGAAAATGCTAAGGCAAAGGCATGATTTATTCTAGTAGATTTTTGAAAGCATTTTCACTTGCAATGAGTAACATTTCCAATCTGCACTGGTTACTTGAATTGCTTAGTAGAATTATTGTATTTTATATAAAAGTAAGAGGAAATGCTGAGCTTTGATTCTCCACAGTTCCACAAATTTCAGCAACTGCATTGAACTACATTTGTAGTCCACTGCCTGTGGTCTTAGCATTCTGATACTAGCCACACAGGTGACAGCATTGCAGTATAGAACCATTATCAGCCCACTGCTCCATGCTGCATACTCATTTAGAAATTCATAACCATGGAAGTTCATTAAAAGGAATCAGCCTTCGGCATTGCTTCTTCAAAGTATGTGTATGAATTACCTATTGTTTGCATGCCTTTCTTTACCAGTTACACCCTAACTGTTGACATTGTAGTTTATTTTGCAAACAAGAAAATTTGTAATGCATTACTTCATGTTTTAATCTTTCTTGTTCGTTCTTTTTCAAATATGGCCACACCATACAGAAAGATGTCTGAGCAGAAATCTGTCATTTTTTTTCAATAAACAAAACAGGTTCATTTTTTCAAACCTACAATCACTAATGCAGTTTTATTACTACAACAATTAATATGGTCATTTTCTAAGACATTCAGCCTGTAGTACCTGCAATACATAGTTGATGATATACCTTTACATGGACTAATAGTGACCTTTTGCTGCACTTAAAGACATAAATACAGTAACATATTTACTTATTAAAACCGTGGTGTGTTTAGGTGCAGTAAATTAATAGTATTTCAGTTACATAATTTCTTTCTCCTGTCATAACATTCACTGGAGCGTGCAAGTCCAAGAAAATAGCATGGAACTATTTTAACCAACAAAGCAAAACATAAAATGATTTGCATCCCGAATCAGAAACCCTTATTTCTTTGTTTCATCTAACACCCTTCACATTAATATACACTTTTTTTCATTTATAACATACACCCTCCACACTTTCTTATCAGTTAATTTCCACCATGCAACATGCTAAAGACTAGCAATTTTGATTTTTATTATTTTAATCGTTGCTTCATAAGTAAGTTTTATAGATTCCTGGCCTACATAAGAAAAACAAAGCATTGTAATTGCTAGCAAAACATACTAATGTCTTCATTTCATTCATTCCTATACTTCACTTTTACTTACCGATCCTCTTAAACACTTTAGACATTTATTCATTTTGACTCCCATTTTATGCAGTTCCTGTTGATGGGGAGTTGTAACGTACACTGACATGCAATGTACATAAGGCAAGAAACTCTTGTGGACAAAATACCAGTCCTTTACAAAATGTGTGCATGCTCATATGCATAGTATGCACACACTGCCAATTCACCACGAGTTCACCACTGATTCAATACTACTTCACCATATTTATGATGTGGGAGAAAACTAAAGACCCAGGTGAAAATGTGTGCGGACCCAATGTGTGATGTCTGTGATAGTGAGCACTTTCTTAAACTTTATGCAATTGTTAGTGGATTGAATGATTATTCAGACCTTTTACTAGTAACAATGCACATTACACTCCTTTTACGGTCATACCTAGCAGCTATGGCTTAGGTGCAGTCAAATTTTGTTCTACACCACAACAGTGACTATACTAATGCCCGAGTTTCATTAATTTGTACCTTGCTGGAAATAGTGTCAGAAAATAATGTATTTACTTTTAATGGTGAATTTTATTTGCAGACATTAGGCATAGCTATGGGCCTACGTAAATATGGTGATGGCTTTCTGAGAAACTGAACATATATTTGCTGATAATTTGTTCTCTGAAAACATTGTCTGTTACACTAGATCTGTGGATGATGTTTTTCTGGCGAGGGTCTAGTGACAAGTTTGATTCTTTTTTGCTTTGGGTTAACACAACAACAGAATTTTTGTTTTTTTACTGCCTGCACTTCTAATAGTTGTATTGATTTTTTAGATGTGTGTATTGTATTAGATAATAATAGGAGCTTGCAAACAGAAATGTTTAGGAAATCATGCTGGAGAATTGTAAACTACACACGACTAGCATGCACCCGAGCCATACCTTTTGTAATGCATCAAAAGGGCAGTTTTTAAGATCCTTGAGGTTGCATACCAGTCATAACAGGCTGAATGAGCATTATGCTTCTTAGGGATGAGTTTTTTTATGAGGGGCTATGGTTCAGGAGAGGTTATTGATATATTAAAGGTTTGCATCAAATGCAAGGGAGACATTATTTTTCTGATGTTCCACATAGTAGGAACAATAAGAGGCAGAATTCTGGTTGTCTGAGAATTGGTCTCACTTATTCGAGTGAGGTGAGTGATGTTTGTAATATTATCAAGAGAAACTGGCCGATCTTACTGGCCAATGAAAGTATATATTTATTGGAGACAAACCCTGATTTTTATTTTAGGAATGCAAAGAATTTGAAGCAGAGGCTATGTTTTAAAGGTACTTTTATGTCAGAGCCTCGTGTTAAATCTTCAAGAGTTGGTACGCACCCTTGTCGTGTTTGCAAAGCCTGCCCCCTTCATTTCTGAAGTTCCCTACTTTGTTCATCCTGTCACTACTGTTAGGTATGATTTTAAGTTTAATGCAGATTGTAGAAGTATAAATCTGGTGTATTTATCAGTTTGCCCCAGTTTTTATATAGGGATGACCACTCGTAGTTTGAGAAAAGGGTGTTGGAGCATTTAGGAGACATCAGGAGGAAGGTCAGTGCGAATGCTTTATATAAGCATATTAATTTGCATTCTGGACATAATTTTTTATTTAAAGTGATTAACTACTAAAAATATTAGAGGTGGGGATTTCCTTAATAAAACTGGGGTTAATGAACATAATTGGATTTTAACTTTGCAAGCAGATAGAAATTATAGTTTGGATGAAAACACATAATTAGGACCTTACTTAAAGGCACACAAGATTAATTATTGATTTGTTACCTCAGTATTTAATAGGATTTGGTGTCAGCTGTTTTTATTGTGAATTCTGATTGGATGTTTTTAGATTATATTTAAATTGTTTCTTGTTTGTTTGAATTTAGTCTGAAGTGCTTATGCATGAAAGTGCTGACTTTGTATTTAATAAGTAATAACTTGCCGTTTTAGCTGTGCTGGTCTTTCCTTCTTACTTAGGGTCTATAAGGTTCCTGAAGACTGCCTATTTTTATTTAAATATCCTTCTGCTGATCCTGCTGTGGTGTCAGTCTCTTCTGGCAAACCTTCTAAACTTTCGCCTTCTGATAAGGATAGCAGGTCAATGGAGAGGATTGGCGAGAATGTTTACTCTGCTAAAGCTTCTCATGTTTCTGTGGCCCAGAAGCCTACTTTATCTGATAAGCCTGCTTCTCTTTGGCAATTTGCCCCCCCACACACACACACCTTTAGACCAGGATCCTTTGTCCCTTTGGCTCTCCCTTTGTCTTCCAAATTGGCATCTCATCACTTCAGACTCTTGGCTTCTTTCTATCATCCGTCAGGGTTACTTCTTGGTATGGAAATCTCGTCCTCCTTTTTCCTGGGATTTCTCAATATCCTCTAAAGGAACTTCCTCATTTTCCAGAGGATCTAGGGTCCCTGTGGAACCAAGGGACCATTCAACATGTCCCCCCTTCGGATTTTATTCCAAGATGTTCCTGGTTCCTCGAAAGGAGGGCACTTGAACACCAATTTTGGATCTCCCCTGGCTCAACACCTTTCTTGAGATCCCTTCTTTTTGGATGCTTACTCTTCAAACTGCATTTCCTTTTTTATTATCCCAGATTTTTCTGGTTTCCTTGGATCTGAAAGGTGCTTACCTTCATATCCCTATTCACCCTCTATTCAAGAAGTTCTTACATTTCTCTGTGTCTTCCTCTCAATTTCAGTTCTCTGCTTTGTCCTTTGTCCTCTCTACTGCCCCAAGGGTATTCACAAAAATACCTAGTTCCTGAGATTACCTTCTGCAGGCTCCAAGGCATTCAGACGTTTCCTAATCTATACAACCTGTTGCTTCAGGCGCCTTTTCCCAGTCGATTGTTGAAGTATTTGCAGTTGACATCTCTCTTCTTCAAAGTCTGCAGTTTACTTACAACTTCCAAAATTCCATCCTGATTCGCTCTTAGGATCATATGTATCTGGGATGCAGGATTCAGATGGTGTTAATGTCTCCAACGGTTTTGCTGTTGACAGTCTTCTTTCAGTCTTTTCTTCCTCTGACTGCCACACCAGCTAGGGAGTTTCTTGAGGCCCTGGGATTCATGACCTCTTCTATTCCAATGCTACCTCTTGCCAGACTGCATATGTGGAAAGGTCAGTGATATCTCAAGTTGGTTTGGTTACAGCACCATCACCCTCTGAATTTCAGTGTACCTCTCCTTTCCTGTCTGAAGCAGGAATTCGAGTGATGGATTTGGCTGTTTGCTGTCACCCCAGGCCAGCCCTTTTAGCTTTCAGTCCCTTCTCAAGAGTTCTTCACCAATGTCTTGGGCATGGGGTGGGGGACATCTCTTAGTCACCTGAAATTTCAGGGTCTTTGGCCTCCCCATCAGAAGTCAGACCATATCAACATTAAAGAGATGAGGGCTCTGATTCTGGCCCTTCAGGCTTTTCATCCCATGTTCTCTCCAGACCCTTTGAAAGTGTACACAGACAACGCTATAGTGATGTGGTATGTCAGCAAGTGGGGGGGGGGGGGGCATGAAATCTCACCTCTTATGCAGGATGGCACTTCAGGACTGGTAAGTGGTTCTCAGTTATCACTTAACTCTTTTGGTAGTATACATTCCTTCAGAGCACAATCTTGTCTCAGGCTCTCTGTCAAGCATCCATTCAGAGACGTGTTTCTGGAAATTGTCCATCGGTAGGGTATACCTCAGGTAGATCTTTTTGCCTCCAATCTGAACAGGCAGCTTCCTCTCTTCTGTTCCAAAGTGCCATGCCATCTGGTCTGGAAGATGGATGCCCTTTCCTTCCATTTGAAGGGGAGGTTTCTTTATGCTTTCCCTCCTCTTCCTCTACTTCCAAGAATTCTGCAGAAGATTCAGCTGGACTCCCCCAAAATCTTGCTAGTGACTCCATTTTGTCTGAGACAGCACTGGTTCCTCCTCTTAATGCATCTGGCTAGGGGAAATCATCATGCGTTACCTCACCGGTTGGATCTCCTCACACAGGACAAGGAGTCTCTCATCCATCCCCACTTGTCCACTCTGCAACATTATAGGTGATAGGGTTTGGATCCCTTTCAGACAACTCTTTTCTGAGGATATGCTCAGAGTTTTACAGTAGGTAAGGAAACCCTCAACCAGAAAATCTTATGTCCAAATGGAAGACATTTTTGGTCTGGTGCCATGCTCATAACCAGGACCCTTTTTCAGTGGAATCCCTCTGGTCCTGTCTTATTTGTGTGAATTCTTTCAGTCTGGCTTGGCCTATTCTTCTGTGAAGGCCCATTTGTCAGCATTTCTGCCTATCTGCCCTTGAATTTATGAGGTCAAGCAATTTCTTAAAGGAGTCAATTTATCAGGCCTCCAAGAAAATCTATTCCTCCTCCTTGGGACCTTAATTTTGTTTTTTAAAAATTGATTCAGGCTCCTTTTGAGCCTGCAGTTTCTGCTTCTTTGCAACATTGTACCTGGAAGACTCTTTTATTGCTGGCTCTTACTTCTGCTCGGACGGTTTCTGAGCTGTAGGCCTTTATGCCCATTCCTCCTTTTATGTTTTATTACAGGGACAGTGTGTCTCTTTGTACTAATCCTTCTTTTATGCCCAAGGTAGTCAATGAGTTGTCTTTAAATCAGTTGGTTCAACTCCCTTCCTTTTCCCCTTCTCCTCAGTCTGCTACCAAGAGGGTCCTGCATACATTGGATTTGCACAGACAGCTCAGGTACTATTTGGAAAAAACTAGGACTATTTGTAAGTCCAATCAGCTTTTTGTTTCCTACCATCCCAGGTCTTTGGGTTTGGCTGTTGCTAAGCAAACCATCTCCTCCTGGATGTCTAAGGCCATTTTCTTTTGATGTTCTTTTCATGGCAAATTTCTCTCTGGGTCTGTTAGAGCTCATTTCACTAGGGCTGTTGCCTCTTCTAGTGCCTTCTTCTAGGACACCAATTCTATCATTAAAGCTGTTACGTGGCCTTCAGTGCATACCTTTACTAAGCATTATAAGTTGGATATGGTTTCTAGGGCCATAACAGGTTTTGCTTAAACCATTTTATGTGGGTTTGTTGAGGGTTTTTCTCAGCCTTCCACCTCCCATTCTGTTTCTTGAGCTTTTTTACTCTCCCTTCTGTAAGGAATACTGCAACAGTGATATGGAAGGACATAGTGCAGTTGTGTAAAATCTTACCATAACAGTAGGTCCTTCTCTTCTCTGGTGCAGTATTCGCTCTGTTCTCCAACCCCCTCTTGTTTATTCTACATTTTTTCCTTCTGGCTGTGCATAGACTCCTTTGTCCTAGCTGTTCTCTTCTAGGACAATTCAGTTCTAGGTAGTTGCGTCCTTACATCCCTTTTATGCCGTACTTTCTGTGGGGAACATAAATGTGATGTACAGTGCAAACAAGATCTCTTTTAACCTTATTTATGCTGGCTGAACAATGGGCTGCCCAGGGAGGGACATCCCTTCTGTAACAAATACTGCAACAGTAAAGAGAAGGACATCTGCTATGGTATGATTTTGCACAACTGTACCTTTTCCAATCTTTTCTATGACTGCATATATTACAATGAATTATCAGTTGAAATGTTGAAGATAGTCAAGGCAGTATACTTATGGTTGCTACCTGTCCATTTATCATCGGGACTCTCAGGTTGAGCTACCTCATCCCTTTGTCCACTCTGTACAAGTCCCACTTTTCAATCTCACCGAGTAGCCATGGAAAAGCCGCAAATACATCTGTTTTTTCCATGGCAATTCTATTATATCAACCCAGACCTGCAGGCAGAGTTATTCCCAGTTAGGACCGGGTGTTGTAAATTGTGCAGCAATTGTCTGCAACTTGTGAAGGGGTGGGGATTGAACCAGGAAGAGTCTTACAAAGGTCACTGCTGTAGATCGTTTTTTATTAGCATTTCTACAGCTGCTAATTGAAGACTGGGATTTGTCTTGCAGGCTGGAAGCCAGGAGGCCTGCCAGTCAGCTAGCCACTCCAGCAGGCAGGAAGGCAGGCAGCCAGCCAGCCATTCCAGCAGAGAAGCTTGCTAGCCCAGCAAACACTTCAATTGTAGTGGTAAGTAAGTACAGATAGTATTTTGTGGCTCTAGCTTTTTAAAATGGGAATATTGTGTTTTATTTCAATTTAACTTTTAAATGTTTAGAGGTACATGACTGCACTGTACATGGCTCTAGCTTTTTAAAATGGGAATATTGTGTTTTATTTCAATTTAACTTTTAAATGTTTAGAGGTAAATGGCTGCACTGTACAGTATTTAAATCTGTGTAGTGCTTATTTTGAGATTTGCAAGTAGCACTTTTTAAAGGTATAAAAAATGTTTGTGTGTGTATAATTTAATGTATAATTAATTGTCCATGGTTGTTTTCGGATGATTTGGAAGCGTTAGTTTTTAAAGGCTAAAATGTGTCTATGGAAGTTTTTTTTTTTTTTTCTGGTGGGGGCAATCTTCATAGATAAATGTAGTGTGATATATTTATATTGTTACTGTGGCTTTTTCAGTGTACCTTGTGTTTAGAGATGGAAATGTTTCAAGGCAGTTTGCACTTTTTGTGGGGGGAGGCACATTCAGAAGTTAATGCAGTGCATTTGGAATTGTGCTAAAACATATCATTGTTGTTTCAGGAATCAGGATAATTTGCTTTTATAAGTGGAAATGTGTGTATTTTGTTTTTAATACTGTCTTCAATAAGTTTAAATGTACTGCTCTGGTTATAATGCGATTATGGCCAGTGCTGCTGTTGGGCCTGTTCTTTATTGCATCATTGTGCTGGGTAAATTAGTGGTATAGGTTTATTTCTTTTCTCTTAATTGCTGTGTTCAGAGGTAAATGGGGTCTGCTGTGTATTCTATTTCATTTTAGAGTGGCTTTTTGGTGATGATAATTTAAAGTGAATTATTTTTTGGAGGGGTAGGGGCATATGCATTTGGTGTTCTACAAGCTGTGTTAATGTCAAGTTTTCAATGCCCCCCCATTATGTCATTTACTATTTTACCTTTTTAAATGGTTTGTAATGTTGATTATCTTTTGCTCCATTCCTCAGGTCTTCAGTGAATCTATATCAAGGAACCACTTTACAAACTGCTTCGCGTTTCAGGTGCCAATGTTTTTCCAGCCAGTTCTTTCAAATGCCAGTATTTCTAGACAGTTCTTTTAAGTGCCATTATATTACAGCATTTACTAACCCAGTTCTGTTAAATATGTTGTATATCAGGTAAGTACATATTCAGGAATGAGTAGCAGCTTCATCACAGTTTACCTCCAGCAAGAGAATGTGCAAGTGGCGGGATGTTTGGAAAATGGAATTTGACTGGATCGAGAAATGCAGTGATATAAAAGCATTCTGCAGATACTGCAAAAAGGAATTCCTAGTCACCCATGGTGGAAGAACTGATGTTGCATGACACGAGGCAACTGAACAACATAAGACTGGTATTCTTCAAGCAAAATCCAGTCACCTGATGACAAAGTGGGCAAGGAACACAAACCTTGAGGGGCCAGAACTTAGGATCATTGCAGCAGAAGCATCTGAGGTGTTCCATGTGGTTAAGCACAATATTTCTTATAACAGTTTGGACTGTTCAGTAAAATTGGCCAGCCAGTTGTATAGTGACTTGGACATTGCAAAAAAACTATCTTGCAGAAGAACCACGGCTGAAGCCATTGTTGAAAATATTTTGGGACCACACTCATTGGAATGCCTCTTGCATGGTCTTCAGAAACAAGAGACTTCATTTGCAATTTCATCAGATGCTTCCAACAAGGGTAACATACAATTATTTACACTTGTTGTGAGGTATTTTTCTATAGAAGAAGAGTGGTGAATGGCCTTTTGGACTTCTATGAAGACCCTGATGACTCTGCCCAGGCTATATCACAGCAGATTTCGAACATTATGGAAAAGCACTCCTTGCCCTGGAGCAGCATTTCAGTATATGGGGCTGATAATGCCAGTGTGAACTATGGAAGAAATCTGGTGTGTATACCAGGTTAAAAGAAAAGTACCCACTCTAGAAGGCTAACTGTGTTGCCTACATCATACACAATGCAGCCAAAAAAGCTGCAGCACAACTACTTTATGATATGGAAGTGTCTGTGATGAAACTTTTCAGCCATTTCTGAGGTTCTGCCACAAAGACCAGATACTTGAAAGACTTCTTTGAGCTTTGTGGCATGGAATTTGAGAGTCTCTTAAGACATGTGCCGACAAGATGGCTGTCACTCCTGCCAGCCAATTACAGAGTAGTGAAAAATCTCACAGTGCTCCAGTCATATTTCCTCTTCCAGGGAGAAGAGGAGACCCCCCAGCAGATAATGGCACTACTTTTCAGATAATGAGCATGGCGAGAATGCATTGCCCCAGTACCATTTGTACTTTCTCAGTGTTGTTCTCATGGATTTCAATGAACATATAAGAATATTAGAAAAAATAACACTTACTACTATGGAAACATTTTCAGTAATGGTCTGTCTCAAGGAAAACTGCAGGCAAGAGCCGAAGATGCTTTATTTGGTGGAAAACTTAGGGCACTTATGAGCACATTAGACAGTAGTACTTTTAAAAAAAAACTGAAAACAGACTTCATCATGTTCTTAGAAATGACAGTTGAGTACTTAGTACAGTGGTTTGATTTTAATGAAAACTACTACTTCTTTATACTTTCTAAGATATTTTTAACTGAGCGCTTTGTTTTCAGTGACATATTCAGTGTGACCACTGCCATGAGTCTGTGGGACATAGGTGAAGACCATCTTTTCCAGGACTATTTAGCAATTAAGCTGTTTCTCCAACCATTATGTACCACAAGCTTATCGCCAGGAGAAAAATGGCTGAAGCTTTTCAGAGACGGGCCTGAGCTGACTGCACTATATCCAGTAATTGCTAGGGTATTAGCTCTACCAACATAAAATGCATTTGTTGAGAGTATTTTCTATGGTGAAAAATAAATGGGCATATGCAAAACTGATGTAGTGTGAACTTGTTAAAGGACAACAACTAGATACTAAAGCAGATTGCTCAACCTGCTATTTCTTTTAGTCCCTGCTCATTGATACAGCCTCGAAAAAAATCACCCATGCAGCTTTAAAAACTAATCCACTACAACTGTTTTCCCTGTTAGGCTTCCTACTTTTCCATACTGTTTTATTTTCACTTTGAAAACCAAGTTGAAAAACCTCTAGCTGGCTCTGAAATGATGATGTCACATCTGCCAGAGCTCTTGCTGAAGCTACTGGGATGTTTCCTCCCCCAAAAGTGATGTAATTCCCGCCTGAATTGCATGCTGTATAGAAGAGCCAGTGGACCTCCAACATTGTGATGTCAGAGCTGCCTTGCCCAACCCACTCTTAACCAACCAAAACGTCAAACTATAATCTCACTTTTCTGAAGAGACCTACCACTATGTTACAAAGGCAGAAGCACAGTAACAGCTGCAAAAACTAAGAGCATACATTTGCAATGACCATGCTTAGACATTAATTGCATGTTTTTACATAAGAAGCAGATGTCTGTCACAGTTAATCGACAACACTACATCTGATTACAAGAAGTATGCAATACCATAATTTTCTTACATTACCACTTAAAAAAGCATGTAGGTGTTGTCATGCAAGTCTGTGAAATATTTCATGTTTATAGTGCATCATTTGTTAGCTATTTAACCAAACAGGAAGGAAAAATAAGTGGGAGTTTGATGCTTTGCAAATCAGTGGTTGATCCCAGTGCTATGGAGCTTGGTTCTATATTTGACAGGCGGAGTGCAACAAAAAAGTCTCCCACTGTAAGGAAGGAAAGGCTGACAAGAAAACAGTACATTAGTCTGGTCACCTGCTGTGAGCTGTCAATCACATGCAGATAATGGGTCAAATTACCCTTAGCTCTTTGACAGCTAGGGGAGGTAAGTGTGAAGAGGGAGGGGAGCTACCTTGAAGAACTAGATTTCAGCCTTCACAAAAGAAATCAAGTTAGCATTTCTAAGAAGAAAGAGGAATAAATGCACTTTTCAGTTCTGTTCTGTGGCATTTGCACTGCTTGTGTTTGAAGTAGCCATTAAAAAAGGCTAACATTTTAACTAAAAGTAGGTGACTATAACACAGCAGTGAATGCCTGTAAAATCAGTGCACTGACAGGAGCTTTAGGGAAAATGTGGCAGATCTGATGCAATTTTTTGGAGACAAACAATGCATTCTGGGATACTTAGAGGCAGACTAAGCAGTTTGAATTATTTCAAGATGCCAGACCCCATGTGGTCAGAGTCAAAAAATGCATATAAAAATATCTAAAAAGCTCTAAATAGTCCCAGAGTGGTGTTAAAATGTAGGAAACACCAAACCATGATAAAATAAACATGTTTTCTGAGTCTGTGGGTGCAGTTGTCCTTTAAAAGCTGAGCTTCTTCTTCTCTTTTGGCTATTCCCATTAGGGGTCACCACAGCGGATCATCTGTTTCCATTTCATCCTGTCCTCTGCATCTTGCTCTGTCACACCAACCACCTGCATGTCCTCCCTCCCCACATCTATAAACCTTATCTTAGGCCTTTCGCTTTTCCTCTTAATGGGCAGCTCCATCCTTAGCATCCTTTTCCCAATATACCCAGCATCCCTCCTCAGCACATGTCCAAACCAACGCAATCTCACCTCTCTGATTTTGTCTACAAACCATCCAACCTGAGATGACCCTCTAATATATTGATTAGTAATCCTGTCCATCCTTGTCACACTCAGTGCAAATCTTTACATCCAGCTCTGACTCCTGCCTTTTTGTCAATGGCACCGTCTTACCAGATGAAATGTAGTGACTTTTATTTAAATATTATATCAAACCAGCACTTTTTCAGGACATCAAATTAAATGCAAAGTACACATGTAAAATAAGTGATTTAGTCTAGTTTTCTTGTAGTGTGCACTGTGTAGTTTTGTGTTTTATTTTTTGCTTTAGCTTTAATTTGCAATAAAATTAATTATATATGTTTAAAAAAAAAGTAAGTGAGCTTGTGCACAGTATGTAATTTTTTAGTTGTCTTGTTTCAGAATAGTCATGGTTAGTCTGATATGTAGAATTTTAAGATTTTATTTTTACTTAAACATAATTGTCTGTTTAATATGAGTAGTGTCTTTTTTCTGTAAAGCTTACTTACTATTACAACTGAGTAATGTGTTTTTTGCAGTAATGCTTCACTTTTACTGATAAAGCTTCATAATTTAAATGGTTTGTGAGATTTCAGTATGCTGTAATAACTTCACACTTTTGTACCCATAACTGCATCTCTTTTGACACTCCTGTGGTGATGCCATGATAGGGGTGTGGCCAGTACCATATTGATCACACACCCATATCCCACTTTGGCCTAGAGTTACCACCTGTTCCTCTTTGCAAGAGACAGTGTGTATTTGGGCAGTTGTGTCCTATGAAAAAAAACTAAAAAATGTCCTGAGATTTTGGGAGAAAAAAATATTTCCCAAGTTTTTCTTTAATAGTTGTGCAAAAGTTATTTTGTATCTGAAACACCTAAATGCTATATAAAATAGCATACGATAAGCAAATCAAATACTGTAAGAATAACCTTTTATTTTGGCAAAAAAAATAAAGTTCAGTCCTTTGCACTGGCTGTAGGTATGTTTTGTCCTGCAAAATCTCACATTTCTATAAAAAATGTCCCACTTTGGGCATTTGAAAAGTTGGTAACCCTACTTTGGCCTGCTTAAAAGGTGGCAACCCTACAGTATACAAGTGTTAGCTTTGTCAGCCAATCTGTTCTTAAGGCATGCTGCTGTTATTTATTAAAACTACCTGTGTAACTCACTTAACGTATTCAAAAACCGATACAACCCTGCTAAAAACCTTAGATTCTTCAACAGGAACATGATTGTGTAATCAGTTTGGTGATGCATTCTTTTCTAGTTATGTTGGTACCATAAGACATAAAATTCCCATTTGTATAACAGATAATGTAAGAGGTGCCATAAATAAAGGTGAATTCAAGACGTAGCTTTATGTCTTAACCTTGACCATTTGCTTTTACAAAAACAGTATTAACTCACCACTGAGAAATGTTGCATTGTAGCTATGTTTATCTTGATAATAGGAGTTTTACACCTTTGTTTGTTGGAATGGCTGTTTTGTTAGTACTGTCTCATATTATATATTGGACCTACAGATGGATTTGTGTATTACAGATACAACCCATCAAGCATCAAGTGGATATTTTATTTTGGATATAAATCTCCCATACAATTCTGCCTTACTACTTTATGCTTTTGGAATGACTGCCAATGACTTTACAACTGCATGCTTTTATCTGATATTTAAGTAATTGAGATGTAACTGCATATTTGCTTGTTATATTGTGTTTACAACTTCATTATAAACCAGTGTGTCATAATCTTGCTTGTGGCCTCCGCTGTGGCATCATTCCACTTTCTAAGGGAAGATTGTACAATTCTACCACATGTTCATCAAATACTGCTGGTGACTTGTTTAACTGAATGGGAGACAGATCATATGTACCTTATGTCTAATGACCCCCATAATTCCCTGCTTTCTTTTTCTACTTTTGGCATAGTTACTTTACTATCTGTCTACTTACTCGTACTCTAAACTTACTGTAGTATGCTGTGACCCTACTGTATTGCTCCTGTATAAACAGTAATGAAAATAACTCATTCAGTATTTCTTTTTGGTGTGTATAGCATTTTCAAAGTTCTTCCTGTCTCTTTCCAGTACACAGGATACAGAATAGACATTACATGTGCAGTTAAAAAATGTCACCTTATGATACCTCACAGCAGCACATACCAGGACTGCTATCATTGCTCCTTGGTGTCCAAATACCACTGGACAGCAGACACATGGTATTACATTCCAGTACAAACAGGGCAGACATTATGTCTTTATAATGCTACTATAGGCATATGTGAGGCAGACTCGGTACAAAATCCAAGTTATTTGCTGCCAATTCACACAAATGGATAGAATTTCACCATGTATATTGCAGTTGTCCTATCTCAGGTTTGCTATAGGTACTTGGACAGAGTTGTTTACGAGTAATCCCGCAGGACTCACCAAAATGTCAAGACACATTACAGCTATTTTGCCTTCAGTGTACTGTACGTATCAGGAAACTCTGTGGTTTCCTTGCTTTATTCCAGTGGAGGTGAGGGTGCATGAACTGACTACTTCCTAGAATGTCAAATGGTTCAGTCTGTGCAACATTTTTTTTCTACATTTGAGGTTTGCTTCAGGTCATGTGACCCAGAACAGTTTCTTGGAGAGGGGCATAGTTATGTTTTCTTGGCAGAAGACCTGTCTATTTCATAATTATAGAACATTTGCAGTGAAAATGCCTACTCCATCATGGGCTGTAGTCTATGGAATTCAATGTCCAGTTTGTAAGGGCAAATTTTAATTCTTTGTAATTATAATTTTGTGAATTTAAAATGGTTGTGAGTTGATCCAGATTTCAAATATGTCAAGGTGATCACTGTGTTTTTCCAGCATAATTCCTACTACTTTAAAAGAACAAAAAAGTCCTTGATTAAAACAGCAAAATGTATTTGCTACCCACTTCTCTTGTCTGTGCTGATAACCATGTTAATCATCTCAGAAGTTACTCTGTTCACATTTGATAGGAGTACTGTCACTCATCCCTCCTCATCCCTCTCTAACATAGATTACAAGCAGGCGGGATATTTAGTTTAGATGCTTTAATACAAAGAAACACATCAGGATGGATAGCAGCATCATAAAATATAAATTAACTGGTTAACATCAAACCTTACAAACATACATGCTTACATCTCAACAGCTGACTACAAAATGGCACTCAGACTTGTATTTATACACCTGTACAAGCCCTTGGATAGCTTCTTAAAGATATATGCACACATACTGATCAAGTACCACGTCCAGTGAATGTTAGTCACCATTTTCAGTTTCATTTACTTTGTACTAGATGCTGGAGGTGATCTATGCTAAAGCGTAATGAATGTCTGGCTGTACTGGGAGTTAATTTTTTTGTTGGCTGGACCTATAACTAGGTTTAGTTAACATTATCTCTCTTCTCTTTAGTTTCACAGGATTCATCTTTGTATAAAGAAATAGCTTTCTGAAAAGAATGGCAGTCCCTTCTGACATTCATAGGCTCATAGGTTCATAGGTAGGCACTAGGCTATTGGCCCTAGGGCCTATATAAGCCTAGCCAAAAATGTACCCTGGCTTTTGCCAACCAAGAAAATTATTTTCCTGGGCCACTGTCGAGCAGAGCCACAGAAGTGATCCCCGGGGTGAATTTCCTATCTCCCATCCAATCATCAAGATTTTTCTTGAAGAGCGCTAATGAGGAGCTTTGTTTGATATAAATAGGTAGTTTGTTCCAGAGTATGGGAAGTCTCTGAGACAGAAATCTATCCCTCCAGCATGTTCTGTTTATTGTGGTGACAAGGTTTAGGTCCCTATAGCGTGTAGCTCTGAGGGATTGGGATTTCTTTAAGTGGAGCATGTCCAACAGCTCTGGGTTTGACATAGCTTTGTATGTTAGGCAGAGATCGCCTCTGAGTAGGCGATATGTGACGGAGTAAAGCTGGAGTTTTTTGAGACGGTCTGCGTAAGGCATCTATTTGAGGCCAGTAATCCTCTTTGTGAGGTATTTTTGCGGCCTTTCCAGTTGTTGTAGATGTCTTGTGAGGTACATACCAAAAGGGGCGTTGTACTCTATAATGGGTCTAATGAGAGATGAGTAGAGGGGAACAATGACCTCTTTTTTTCTGGATGAGAAACCTTTTGTGATTAGGTGAGCCATGTAGAAGGATTTCCTCACCACTGTGGCGATGTGATTATCAAAGGAGAGACTACTGTCCACCTCTGTCCCAAGGTCTCTTATCACATTTTCAGTATTAAGTAGACTACCAGCTATGTGGTAGTTCATGGGTATAGGGTTTTAACCAAAGGGGATGACAATACACTTTTTGGCATTGAGCTTCAGGCCATGGCTTTGACACCAGGCATCTGTCTCAATGAGGCCCTTTTGTAGTATGTCCACATCGTTAGGAGTTTTGATTATGGCTTCTAGTTTGCAGTCATCTACAAACTTTGTTAGCCAAAGACCTTCTGTGTTAGCCTGTACTTCAGAGAAGTAGATACCAAACAGGAGGGGACCGACCCAGGACTGAACACTGTGGTACTCCACTTGTCACTGGTCTGAAGTCAGATTTGGAGTCTGCTACTTTCACAGTGTGGGTTCTGTCCGTAAGCCAGTTGGCAACCCATCTTGTGACATAGGGATTTATACCTAGATTAGTGATCTTATCTATAATTCCAGAGTCGGGGATGGTGTTGAAAGCCTTGGCGAGATCTAGATAAGCTGTGTGAACCACCTTACCCTCATCTATGGCTTTGATGACTGCTTCAAAGAAGTCAATCAGGTTTAGGAGACATGATCTGCCTTTTACAAATCCGAACTGGGTAGGGTCCAGAGTTTGGAGATTACCCAATGTCTTTGTTTTTGAGTTCCATGATGATACGTTCCATGGCCTTGCAGACCAGGCTCATCAGGCTAATGGGGTGGTAGTTCCCAGGGTCCGTCGTGGCTCCCCCTTTGTGGAGTGGGATAACTATTGCGGTGCACCATTCAGTGGGCACAAAGCCTGAGGTGAGGCTATGATTGAACATGGTACTTAGGTAGGGTGCCAGTTCATTCTGTAGTTCATGTAGAACGCAGCCTGGGATATTGTCAGGTTCCATGGATGCTGTGTTCTTGGCTTTGGAGAGTGTGTTTTTTACCTGTGCAGCCATGATTACAGGAACTTTGCATTCTTCCGGTATAGAGATGGGCCCTCTAGGGGGTGAGAGGGGGGTAATGTTAGCAATGAACCTATCTGCCAGGATGTTGGCAATATCAGTTGGTTCTGTATATCTAGTGCCATTGTGCTGTAACTCAGAGCAGATCTGAGTGTTGCCATTGAGATTCTTGACATAGCTATAGAATGCTTTGTGGTTGTCTTTAGAGTCAGTGGCAATTTTGTTTTCGTAACTAGCATTGGAGGATTTTATGAGGGATCTCAGCTTCTTACTGAGGTTGACCAGGAAGTTCCTCCAGTCATGGGATTTTACTCTTTTATGCAACAGTTTCTTTCTTCTGTTGTAGAGTTTGTTTATGGCAGAGGACCACCAGATTGGCTTCCTTTTTTTGGAGGCTAGCATCTTGGTTCTATTAGGGATAGCATGATCCATGCATTCGTGTAAGTGCTTATAAAGTGCATTTGTGTAGGATTCAGCAGTCATACCTCTATTGTCTGTCTGCATGGGTGTCATGAAGTTTGCCACTTCTGTCTTAAGAAGTGTGAAGTTGGCTTTGGAGAATTTTTTTACGGTGGTTTCCCTAATTGGGAGTAGGGGCGGGATGTGGATGTCTAGGGTGATTAGCTTGTGGTCGGATCTGACCAACGAGGAATTGACCTCTGTTGTGGAACACCGGTTGCCCATGTTGGTAATGACCAGGTCTAGGATATTGCTGCCCCTGGTGGGGGTGTGAATAAGTTGATCCAAGGCATTGGAATTTCTGAATTCCAGAAAAAGTTGAAAGCAAAACAGTTGGTACATGAGTAGTTTTCCCAGTTAATGGTGGGGTAGTTGAAATCGCCCATTATTAGGGTGTTGGGTTGTACCCTAATACTTTCCAGTGTATCAAGAAATGAGGAGTGGAAATCCTGGGGCATGGTGGGGGTCTGTAGTAAGCTACAATCTGGATTGCGTTCTTGCCCAGAGTTAGTTGCACTTGGATAATCTTGGATGCATTATGCTGTGTAACTAGCCTGGAGGTGTGGATATCTTTAATGAATATGGACACGCCTCCACCTTTAGTGCTTCGTTCCGGGTTAGATGGCTGAAAGGTGTGGTATGAATTATAGCCTGGTAATGCAGGGGTGCTCCCTGGAGCTTTGAACCAGGTCTCTGTCACTGTACAGATGTCGATGTTCTCAATTTTAAGGAGTGCCTCGAATAAGTACATTTTGAGATTTAGACTTCTAGCATTGAGTAGCATTACCCTCAGATTTTGCTTGCTTGTACCTGTTATGGTGATGAATTTGTCATTTGAACCTTGCCTAAAAAAGGCACTATAGGGGTGGCAAGAGCCTTAGCCAGTATCCGGAATCCCAAGGGCAACAGGTGCAGGCCATCTCTGGCAAAGCAGTGTGGTTTGTCGACCATGTCGTCCCAAGCAGACAAATACTGGATCCCCTTAGAATGACACCAGAAGCTTAGCCAATTGTTGAAGTCAATCATTTTGACATTCCATGTCACTTGCATTTTCTGTTTAATAAGCATATTTTAAATATTGGTCACAGTCACTGATACATGCTTGACATAGCTAGTCATCTGGCTTATATGTATAAAACAAGACACTGAACTGTAAAATTGGGTTTGGATGTTTTGTGCATTCATCTTAATAAGCTTGTGCCCCACTTAGTTAATCCATGTATGATTAGCTGCAGTGTTCAGCAGGGAAAATATTCATGCGGGTTTAGTACAGGTTTGAGGTATATATTGAATGCAACCAATTGCAGTAATGTGAGTCGCTTCTAAGAAATTACTTCATATTGCAGAGGTAGGTTGATAGGGATTGTATCTGTTTTCAAAGATTACGTGTACCTTAATTATTATGACACATAATGGCATTAAATGGTGGTGGATTAGAATTAATGATACATCACCATTAATGTATGTGGTCCCTCTTTATCTTCTCCTTACGGCTTTTCTCGGTAGGGGTCACCACAGTGGAACTACCGTCCGCAAAATAATTGGTAGTGGAATTTTACAGTGTTGAGTTGCCAGCCTGGTGCCCAACCTTACACAGAAGGCATACACTCACACCAAGAGCCAATTTAGTGTCCAATCCACCTGCAGCATGTCTTTGGGATGTGGGAGTAAACTGGAGCACCTGGAGGAAACCCACTCAACTGCGGGGAAGACATGCATACTCCACACAGATGGCACCCCAGCTGAGAATTGAAAAAGAGAACCTGTTGCTGTGAGGTGGCATTGCTAACTGCTGCACCACCTCGGTTGCCTGTGGTTCCTCTTTTTCTATAATATTATTAAATGAAATAACTAATAGGGATTTTAAAGTGTGTTATTTGGAGTCATTTGGGAGAGATATAAGTTATATTTATTTTCTGGAATCCACTTTATCCTATTCATGGTTGTGGGAGAGCTTGAGCCTATTCTAGAATGGAATAGTTGTAAGGCAGAGAAACTAATCCTGGATGAAATGCCAGTCTATTCATCATGGGATGTACACACACAACACACATGCCCATACGCATACCTCCAGGCAGTTGGGGGACCACCAGTTAACCTACAATACATCTTTTACAAGTAGATAAAACTGGAATACTTGGTGAAAACCAACACAGACCCAGGGATGGGCAAGCAGACTCGAAAAGAAATGCACCCCAGCCATGAACCAAGACTAGAAAATCCAAGCCTTTAAGTCAGCAATGCTAACCACTGTTCCACACTGATATTCAATACAAATTAACAAAAAGAGCTAATTAGAATGGTAAGTTGTATAGAGCAGGTGAACACTTATCTGAGACTGAGGAAGCTGATTAAGGGGTATAAATGTGCAAACTTGATTGAAAGGCCAGTATGAGATAGGGACTGTGAGACAGGGAGGATGAAGGAATTAACAGGTATTTAAGAAGGAAGAGCCAAAAATGGAGTGTATGTAGGGTTGCCAGACGTCCCTATTTGAGCGGGACTGTCCCGAGTTCAGCAGCCCAATCCCGAGTCCCACACTGCCTATTAAAATCCTGGTGAAACATGCTCTGCTTTGTGATTTTTGATTGGCTCATATGCCGGCATACAGGCCAATCATAAATTGCAAAGTGGAGCCACTTCTGTTCAATGTGAAACAGCGGCATACGAGCTAATAAAACATTGCAAAGTGGAGCCACTTCTGTTCAATGTGAAATAGTGAGCTGTTCCGCATTGAACAACAAAGCCTCTGCTGTGTGATTTTTGATTGTGATTTCTGATTGGCTCATATACAAGCCAAACTGGAGCCTGTTTTGCTGGGATGTTAACAGGCAGTGCAGGACTTGGGAGAGGGCTGATGATCTTGGGACAATCCTGCTCAAATAGGGAAGTCGGGGAACCCTGCATACACTCCACTTTTAGCTCTTCCTTCTGAAACACCTGTGAAAGACCTTTTTTGGTACCTATCTGTCCATTTACAAATCTTGCAACCCTGAGTGTATGTATCACAGTAACAACATCTGAAATTATAAACAAATCCTTCAAGAACTCTGCTGAAGCAGATGACATTAGTAAATAATATTATGAAATAACATTTTAAAAATGTTATTGAGCAGGATGAATTTAAATGAGACCTGACATATTCTTAACCCTCCGTAAACAACTAACATTTCCAGAAACAAAAAGTTTCTAGATTTGAGTATTCAGAAACATAGTGCAGTGCATTAACATAGTGAGCAGTGACATGCAGGAAGCGCATACCTCTCAACTGTCCAGATTTTTACAGAATGTCCAGATTTTTGGCTTGTATTTTTGGTGTGTTCCTCATAAAATTTGTAGTTGGATTTTTTGGAAAATCAGTGAGGACTGAATTTACTAAATAATGCCAGGCATTTGAGTTTCAGACTTTATATCCTTCAGAAAATGCATGGTAACACAAGACCTTTTATTCTAGCAATGTTCTAAGTTTATAAGAGCAAATTTAAAATTTGACCCTTTTTGGGGACTTTGTCTCCCCATTATTTTTGGCTTTGTCCAGATTCTTTGTGCTAAGAGGTTGAGAGCTATGAGAGAGTGGAAAATTTATAAGCACACATTGTGTTAGTGAGAAAATAGCATGGTGTGCATCATATACACACGACCAAATAATAATGTGTGAATGAGTGTCAACATGCTAATGAGCCATCACATATAAAAAGGATGATGTCACACATGCCAGCATGATTCATTAACTATAAAATGAACAAGATGAGCCATGGTGATCAGCTTGTCCGAACATCATCATCTACTGTAGCAAGTCAGCATGTGCTAATGGTCACCTTAGGAATTAGTAGCCATGATGTTGTATGACATTAGATGTGTTGGAAAGGAATCTGCTAGTAGCTCACATATCATTTCCATGACCTGAACATTGCCAACTGCTTCCGTGTGGATGATGACAACATAAAGGAACTAGTAGACGTGTCCTGACCTCACATGGAATCAAGAGGAATGTATGGACTGGCAGTCCCAGTGGACTTGATTTGTGTAGCATTAGTCATCTTTGCTGCAGAAACTTTTCAGCATCTGAAAGGGAAAATAGGTGTTTCACAGGTGTGAGCCAGTGTTATGACTCCTAAGCGACTTCCTTAAGGAGAAGCTGCAGGGAGTGGTAGAGTATATTTCTTTCCATGGACAGCAGAAGAGAGACAACTGTCACTACATGAACATTCAGTGGCAATGCCATGTCCCTGATGTCAAGAGGCCATTGACTGCACCCAGATTGTTTATCACAGTCCTACTTGCTCTACATGGCCTCTAGTATATTAACTCGAAGGGCTTTTACTCCATCAAATGCCTAGTGGTGTGTAGTACACAGGCTATTATATAATGTAAGGTTTCACAAAAAATTCACAAATACAGCTTTAAATACCAGCAAAATGATACTTGAATATACCACACTCTTTAAGTTTCTCAACAAACTATTCTCCTTTTTAATGCCAATGATGGAAAGAAATTTTTCAGTATCCTCAAGAGTGTTATATTATATACTAAGTGACTGTGTACCATTCAGGCTGTTTCTATGATTACCAAATCTGACACATGAATGATCTATACCAGTGCAGTGGGATCATGTTTGAGGTAGAGGATGGTGCAATGTGTCATAGCACTGATGAAGAAGCAGCATGTTGTCCAAAATTCTGGGTTGTGATTAGAGAAGCACAGAATAAAACTAATGCATGCAATAAGATATTGAGGCTGTACATTGCAGTACATTGTCTGGCCATGCTGTGCATTACACATTATCATACATATACAGGCCAAAGAGCTGGACAAGACATGGCATAATTTGCAAAGGTATGGTTGGGCACAATGGCATGGAGCAGCACCACAAACATAGGTGGATGGGTGGTGGCTGAGTTAGCCAAGCACATAGCTAAGGGGAAGCGTGAATCAGAAATCCCATCCTGCAGTCAAGGAATGGAGTTTCCCTAAGCAGAAAACTGCTCTGTGTACCATGTGGCCTCTACAATGTCAGGACTGTAGGCTTCTTGTCCAACGGATAGTACACCGTACTGGTTACATGTGCAGGAATCCTATTGTGGACCTTGCTTTGGCATTCTATCACAATGTTGGTGTCCATGACCACCATGAATGGGCATGGGTAAGTGTTACTCACAGCAGGGCTACAGGAGAGTGTGATGACACTGAACTGAAAGTCCCAAATTGGTTTTCCTGGTAGGGTGTGCCCATGGTGGAATCAAAAGTGTATCAACCATGTCCGCAGGAGTATTCATGCCCAGAGGCAACAGTGGAAAGTGTGAACAGTAAATTCAAGTCCAGAATGGTATTTTGTCATCTGCAATAGCCTGATGTGATTGTGCAATGTAGATACATCCCACTCTGCCACTGTGGCCATTTGTTCACATCCACATGGATGCATCAGTGCATACCAGCTGGGCCATCACTGTCCTCTCCAGGAAATTCTACTTCAGGTCCCTATATGCTATGTCACTCTGCAGGTATTGATATGATGTGAGTAATGGCAGTCTGTACCTGGATCACTGACCTGCATATCAGCTAATTCATGCCAATGGTGATACACAGAAACTGGAAAGTAATGGATGCACTGTGGCAATGGCCACCAAAACTCCTCTCCTGTTCGCTGGGTGTGCACACCTCAGAGGTAGTGCAGCCCTCCAATGACATCTGTGGTGCTGACAACTGTGTGGGATTGGTGTAGCTGACATGGATGAGTTGCCATTTGCCGAAGACAGGTGATGCTGGATGTACATCCTGCCCTTTCACAATCACCTCACCTCATCTGAGAGTGATGTGAGTTTGCCTTCCACTGTTAGCATTGCTGACAGTGCCACTATGTCTTGCCATGTGCATGGTCTCATCATCATCAGCCACTGGTGACCCTCTGATCTTCTGACCTGTTATGCTGGATCCTTTACCAGTAAAACTTGTGAATGCATACAGATAATATGCTTGTGGCAATGCTGGAACATATTTGTCACTTCTACTATCATGTGGCACACAGATTGCTACATGCCAATCATATACATGGCCTAAAGGCGCATATATACCTTGTCGTGCAGGTTGTTGTTGCAATCCTAATGTCCCTGTATGACAGATTTGCATATGTGTTTGAGTAAACCATTCACAGGCTCAAGTCACTGTTCTACAGTAATGGCACGTGGCATCTTGGGCATCCCCTGCAGACATTCAGGCAGTAGTGGTCATCAGCTGAAATCCCCCATTCAATCCATTGCCAGTTATACGGCATCTCTCCTGTTCTCTGATGAGATGTACCAGAAATTCTTGCATCTTTGTAAGACAGCTCTGTGTTGGTGGCCCATGCCCAGTGGTTGGCCTGTTTCTGGCAATTTCTTATGGCATGCAGTAGTATTGCTGATCCTACCATGCACCTGTTGTATTGTCCTAATATGGCTGCCCACTGCATCAGTGTCCTACAACAGTTCCTGCTACATCTGGTCCTGGAAGGCGGTGTGAGCTTTATCCTTCTGAAGGATATGCATGCCATGTGTGTGTACTACCTGTAGTATCACTTCTATTTCCGATGTGGTGAGCTTCTTCAGTCATCGTTGTCCCTTCAGTACAATGCCAGGACATGTAAACCCATGGGTTACACATATGGATCAGTGTCTGTATGCATAAGTGTACATGCCAGTCAACAAATACCTCCATACCGTCCCCAGTACCAAAGCAAAGTGTGGTGCTATAGTGTAACCATGCTGACAGTATACTATTGTGTGGCAGCTATGGCCATGTTAACCATGCTTGTTGTCCATTGTGCATGAACAGATAACACAGTCTGTGCTTCATGTACTGGAGTCCTACTATCCCCTGAGCTTATTGTTCCATTTTGTATGCATACGGCGCACTATGGTGTCATCAGCACAGCAGGACAGTGACCAAGCCTGAATGTCTAACAAGATTGCCAACAGTCCAGGCAGTTTCCTCTACTGTGTAGGGGTTCAGGCCCCTAGTAAGACTACAGCATGTCCTGCCATTTTACTGTGCCCCGTCAGGTTGTAGACCCCCAATGATGATGCAACCTGTTCTGTCTCTCTTGTATCCTTATATGTGGAACCCCTTGGGCTGTTAGCCCCATGTCATGCCCCGTGCAGTGTTACTCCACACACCTTAGTGTGTCTGTTGTTTCCATGCACCATTATGGGGTTACTATGGTCCTGATGTCCATTATCAGTTGCCCTATTTGCTGTCCATTTGCCTGTAGTTGCAGCTGAGTATGCTAATTGGTTTTACTAAAAAACTTTAATGACTTGCACAAAAAGGCTCACCAACACTTAAAATGTGTTTTTTCATAAACTTATTTATAGGTGACATTGCTGCTTGTTAAATCCACTGCTTTGGTGGTATCACCCCTCTTATCCTCTTAGATCCCCTTTAGCCATGATCTGTCCAATACAAGTCTCAAAACAGAGAGACAGGATTCATTTAGGATATTTCTCACAAGTAGAATTCCATTGCACAGCAAGTGAGAAGCATCTCTTTTACACTCAACTCCAAGAAATCTCTACAATTCTTAGACTATACCCACTTGCCAATCTTGTATGATCATATGATGCCCAACTGTAAATGCTTTAAAATATGATTATCTGGCATCATGGTGGCACTATCAAACTGCAATGGTAAACCCGACTTTTTGAACCTGTTCCATAATGCTTGTTCCCATTGCTGCTATCATCATCATAATTGTTAGAGACACTGTCATGTGTGTGTGTGATATATATGTATACATATATGATTGAAAAAGCTTTGAGTGAAACTCTGGGTCTTGGGTCTGTTGTGGGATGGAGCTTTAACCATTTAGTATGAAATAAATATAAGAGCTATTGGATTTACATTGTGCTGGATCTTTTGCTGATTCTGTGCACTACAACACTACTTTTGTGCAGTTAGTGTTTTCAGTTTGTTTATATACATACACACACACACACACACACACATATATATATATATATATATATATATATATATATATATACACACACACACACACACACACACACACACATATATATATATATATATATACACACACACACACACACACACACACACACACACACACACACACACACACACATATATGCGTGTGTGTTTGTATAAAACAACATATATACACAGATTCACATATAGACACAAGCTTAGACATATATAAATATATATGCTAGTGTCTTTAACAATTACAATAATGCTAGCAACAGTGAGAGCAAGCACTTTAGAGCACAGATGGTCATTTCAAAAACAGCAGATTGAAAAAATCAAAATGATGAAAACAAAATTGCAGTAGGAACGTTTCCTTTTACAATCTGGTCAACAAAACTCCACTGCCAAAGCAGTGGTAGTGTTATAGAAAATGTATTTCCTATGTCTTTAACCCTAACCCTAATCTTGCCTCTGACCCTATCCCTAACCTTGCCTCTAGCCCTAACCCCAACCTTGCACCCTATCCAAGGGAAACTTTTTCTGCGAGGCAACCTCTCCACAAAACACTTGTAGACACACCACATATAGCAACACAGATGCATAACACTAAATCTCTTCCCTTACTTAGGCTGGCTCAATAAAATTTACTTTCATATTACTGTCATTTTATAACTTATCTCTTCATCATTAAAAGTGAATATTTCAGAAAATGGGCTCCATACCAAGGTCCTTGGAATTAGTCCAAAAGCGCTGGAGGTTTCTGTAGGAACAGAAACGGAAGCTGCTGCTTTCATGGTTAACAGCACTTTAACTTCCAGAGTGAGTAATAGATAATCCAAATAAAACATGATGTAGTGTCCAGTTCTCTGGAAATACACAATTAACCTCCCCACCAAAAAAATAACACGCCAGTGAAGCTGGAAAGAAACCACAGCAGCTGTCTTTGTAGTATAGACTAAAAAGAATAATGCTAGTTTTGGGGCGTGTAACACTTAGACCACGCCCTTCCTCAGACAACTGCTTGAAATATGCACTCATTGAACCAGTGACGTTTTATAACTGAAGACCTACCTGACCGTAATTTTACACCTTCTTAAACTGGCAGTGACTGAATATCATCCTCACACTTTGTAAAGACTCATGACATTAAGAAGACATTTTTTTTTAGATTTTTAGCTTTATAAAACATCAAATATTCCTACTTACACACTTCATACAGATTCAAATATTATACATCCCCCAGCCTCCAATCCAATTCCATCCCACACATCCCACTCCCAACAACACATTCCCAGACAACACACCTCTACCCTCACACACAACCAACCAGGAATCCTAGTTGTACTACTCACTCAAAGTAGTATCATGTTACCCACACTCACATCCCTATCACTAGCTCTACTATCGCTAACCTTCCTAACTTCCTTACAAACAGACCTACCACTGCACAACTACTCCTATCACACTGCCCACACTAGCCCACCCTCTCAAACCCACTCACACTTCTGCATCTGCTCCACAATCATAAATCTTACAACTACATATTACTCACTAACAAAAATGACACCATCTTATCACACTAAGAAAAACTCTCATAGACCAAGCTCACAAACAATTAATATTAAAAAACACATACTGACACTTCTACAAACTCTGCTAACCTCTGGTGATATTCATCCAAATCCAGGTCCCCTCTCAGCCAGACAAACATCTGACCTGCTAATCCTAAATCTCAACATAACAAGTATTACCAACAAGCTAACAGACCTACATGCATTCATAGCCCACTACAACCCTGATATACTCGCCATTACAGAAACCTGGCTTAAACCCAGTATCCAAGATGAAGACTTTCTCCCCCCCCCCCAGGGTATAATACACTTAGATCTGATAGAACAAACAGGAAAGGAGGATGAGTAACCATTTTCTTTAAAAACACCCTTAACCCCCAGCTCCTGCACACCACACACTTTTCAAAATGCTGAAGTCCTATTTTCTGTCCTATCCATAAGAAACACCAAGAAGATCAATATAATATGCTGCTACATACCTCCAGGCAACAACCCACTCATAATAGAAGACATCCTACACTGGACAAAGGACAATCTACCTCAGGAAACAATCCTACTAGGAGACCTTAACACTGACTGGGCAGCCTGTAACTCCAGCAGCCCCTCTACACATATCAATCTATATGGGTTCTTTCAACTAATTGAAGAACCAACTAGAATAGATGAGAAAACAAAGAGAGAATCCATAATGGAATGGATGCTAACCAACTATCCCAAACAAAACTATACAGTAGGTTGTCTCCCAGATGACCTAAGTGATTATCTCCCCACCTTTCTACTCCACAAACACTCCAAACACCCCAAACCAGTAGTCTACAAATTCATACGAGATGACTGTAACCTTACCCCACAATACCTAAATACTGTCCTAAGCCACTGCAACTGGGAACCACTACGGACACTTGAGTTAGACCAGGCAGTAGACTACTTCAATACTACCTTCTCTAACATCCTTAACAGTCTAGCTCCCAGCAGAAAGATCAGAGTTAAAGCCAACTACGCATCCTGGCTAAATAGGGACACCAGAGCCTTACTAAAAGCTAGATATAAAGCCTGGAAAATCTGGAAAACTGACAAAACCCCTAGCTCCAGGCAATGCTATCAACAGCTTATAAATAAGGCCAAGGCTGAATCCAAAACTAAACAAACAAAACTATTTTCTTAGCACCCAAAGGAAATATTCAAATAATCCACAAAAATTCTGGCATGCCATTAACTCCCTACTAAAGCCAGGCAAAACCACTAGTCCAGCACCCAGCTTTACTAACAATACCCTAGACATAGCCTCTCAATTTAATAACAATTTTACCAAATCCATCTTAGCCCTGTCCAGTCAAATAACCAAAAACAGTCTACTTCAATCACAACCTAACCTATCCCACATCACCCCCTCTTTCAGCCTATCAGCAGTGCCCTCCTCAACTATCAAAAAAATACTCCTAAAACTAAAGCCAACCACACTGGCAGCTGATAACATACCTGCTGCATGCCTAAAAATGGCTAGTGACTCCCTATCATATTCTGTCTCCATCCTTATCAACCGCTCCATACTAGAATCCTACATACCCAAACTCTGGAAAGTATCTCACATCATTCCTCTCCATAAAGGAGGTAATTCTTACGAATTCTCCAACTACCGACCTATTGCCATCCTTTGCCCCTTATCCAGAATTCTTGAGAAATGCATCCACTTGCAAGTGATGACATTTCTTAACACACACAATCTACTATCTACCACACAACATGGTTTCCGTCCACATCACAGCACTACCACAGCCCTTATATCCTTCACTAATCATATAAACCTTCACGGGAATGATAACAAATATGTATCAGCCATTTTCCTAGATCTCTCAAAAGCATTTGATATGGTCTCCCACTCCATTCTATTAGACTCACTAACATGATTATCCTTCACCTCCTGTACTATAGCCTGGTTCAGAAGCTACCTATCTGACAGGCAACAATCAGTCCAGTGGAAAGGAACTCTGTCTACACAACTTCCACCCACCATAGGAGTCCCACAGGGCTCTATACTGGGCCTGCAATTCTTCTCTATTTTCACAAATAACCTCAATAGCTCTACACAATATGCCACACTCATACAATATGCGGATGATTCAACCCTGATCTGCTCCGCCTCATCTCCCACCACCTACCTACACTCACTCAAGATACCTTTAACTCAGTAGAAAAATGGATATCAGGTATCCAACTAATTCTAAATCCCAAAAAGACAAAACTGCTACTATTTACCCTTAATAGATAAAATAAAAAAAACCTCTCCTATACCATAACACCTAAGGATGGCACCACCATCTCCCCTTCTAACCACACCCAACTTCTGGGCATTGAAATGGACAATAATCTCCACTTTGATGTTCACATCTCACATACCATAAAACTAGTACACAAAAAACTAGGCTCCTTATACAGGAATAAGTCCTTTCTCTCACAAAAAGCAAGAGTCACGCTTGCACAAAGCCACCTCCTCTCAACTCTATTATATGCAGCACCAATCTTTAGCCAACTAAGACAATGTGACCTAGACAAACTAGAATCATGCTACAATAAAATAGCCAAGTTTGCTACTAACTCAACCTATAGAACCCAACACTGTGCTGCCCTAGCAGAACTAAAATGGCTTGAGCTACCACAGCTACTTAACTATCACCAGCTGGGCACAGCCTACAATATTCTCAAATATCCTGAAAAAAAACCCTCATTATCCAACCTACTTACTGTCTATACTGCAAACCGGTACCTAAGAGCCAGTGAAAAATCTCTCCTCTCCATCACCAAGGCTAACAATAATGCAGAAAAAGCGCTCTACTCCCACACTGTTGCCAGAAATTGGAACTCTCTTCCCCTATCCGTGTCCACTGCCCCCTCCACATCCATATTCAAAAACTCCCTCAAATCGCACCTTCTTAGTACCTGGTTATGTCCCTGTATCACATAACCCTATCCATACTACTATTAACACCCCAAACTCCTCTCTGATCACATGCTGGATCTCTGATCCCCTGTAGGCTTGGTCATCTGAAAGGGTACTTTTAACTGTTGAATCTTACTTGATATATTTTCTGTATAACTGACATTGTCTTTTTACCTATGTTCTATATCTTCTTTTACCTGGAGTGTTTTTATTAATTTATTGTTATATTACTATGCTCAGCATACATGATGTAACTTGTTTTGTGTATTATGTTGGATGTACTGTATTTGTGTAACTTGATGCTGGAGCTTTTCTCCCTGGGCCTCTGTTAAAAATGGACCTGGTCCAGTCAGAATTTCCCAGTTAACAAATGTAAAATAAATAAATAATACATACTATAAATATTTCCCACTATGCTTATAATTATTTTGAAACTTTATTTCCATATTTTTTGTAAGTATGTTTTGGGTAATAGCATATCATTTAAGCCTTAATCACCATTATAGTCTAACTTGCCATTTCAAGTTCATTAAACAGTAGTAATTAATTCCATTTATATTTTGTTATTATTTACAACAGTGAGATCTTCAAATTGAGCACAAGATCGGTTTCCCTGGCATGCTATGCCAAAGCACTGGTATTAGAATCCCTTATGATGTCATACACGTTCTTCTGATATGAATTCTGAAGTTACTTTCAGTTTTACCTACCTAAAACTTTGTACAGTGGCACACTGCCACATACACCAAAACTTTAGTTGCACAGTCAGCCCTAACAGCCAAAAATATTTTTTCAAAAGTTGCAGGATGTTGTAAAAAGCTTGCTTTCCTGAATATTTTTTTAATAACCACAATAATAACACTTATAAATACTCCATAGTACCTTAATATTAGCATTACTACTACTGTCTAAATCTCCCTTCACATTCCTGCCTGAAATGCAGATAGGGGCTTTGATTTCAACCTGCATCTGAGGATTCAACAGTAAGATGTCTTAGTTCTTCCTAATGATATCTCCCATCTTTTCAGTGGCAGGTAAATAATAGAAAAAGCAAACAAATTCTTGCCAGCAGGTGAATAACAAAAAACACAACAATTGGTTTGACGACATGCTATATTAGAACTGTAGAGTCTGAATTCACTATTGATGTATTATTGTGGGTGTTCTCTAGTATACCAAGGTGTATATCCATCTTAACCCTTGCCATTTCAGCTTGGACCAGTTGTTTAGCGTAGCCATGCTCTAATATCCTACCAGTTTCAGTCATCATAGTTTGATCTATTGACTCTGAGTCAAAGGTGCTCCTAGCCAGCCTAATGAAATGACCCTGTGGAATATTGGAGTTATTTCTATAACAATGGATACTTTTATCATGTGATAGGTTGTTGGAAGAAATGGTCTTTCTAAATAAGCCGCATTCTAACTCATTTGATGAGCTGTCCTTAGAAAGACAGACAGACAACCAGGACATTGACTTTCTGCGTGGTACTTTGCATGTCAGTCTTTAAAGGTGCACACATCCTGCAACTATCTGACAACATCACTCAAATACTCTTGTTACATATAGCACCACCAGTCCATCATGTATATAACACTGCAAATATTTACATTTCTTTTATAAATCGGTGGCAAATAGCAATCAATGTTCCTCATATGATAGATAAGCAGAGGTACAAAAGGAGGCCAGGAGCACACCCACATCTGTACTCATGGCCGCATTCCTTATATGCAGAAAACAACTGAAGTCAAATATAAGCATATTGTTTCTAAAGATAAACTCAGCCGAAATAAGCAACATACCTTTAAAAGACTCAAGACATATTATACTGGGAACGCAGCAGCCATTGCAGGCATAATGGTCAATCATGATGGTCAGTGCTATTATAAAAAGAATTAATGGCCATAGTAATAAATATGTAATCTGGATTGCATTTTTTTATTGCTAAACTGCATCAAGACATCACCTGTGTCACTAATGCAACCCTGAGTGCACATGAACAATGGCTTTAAAATGGCATCCAAAAATTGTAATGCCGGTTCAGTAATAAAAAGTTACTGCCTGCAGCTATTAAATGCATAGCTGGCCTTTCTCAATTCCTGAGTAACTTTGGTGTCTCAAAGAATACCAGACACACAAAAGGTATGACACTCTGAAAAAAAACATATGTTCACAGCCATCTAGAATTAAACAACAAGTCTTCCAAAAACAAGTTATACCTACTAAGAAAAGACTGGTATAACTTTTACATACCTTTTTGTAAGTGGCAGGTTCATTGAACATTTTGCACACCTCCTTCAGGTAGTAATATTTGCCCATATCCACTACTGCTGTGCCTTTTTCTTATATAGGAACATAGCAGGCAAGCGATCATTAGGCACATGAGATGCCTGGCCATATACATCTTTAAGGGGATCCTTTTCAAGCACTTAATATTGCTCACCTTCCAAATTGAGCAAGTCCGTGCATGAAAGCCCTGATGCAGATTTGTGTCTACCCATCCGATCATCAAGACTAGTCTTAAAGGTAGCCAAAGTAGTACTTTGTTTCACCTGTAATGGTAACTTATTCCATAGGCTGGGAATACGTTGAGATAGGAGCCAGTCTTGTTATTTGTTGATGTAGATTTAGGTTCCTCATGCAGGTGTTTGTAGAGCCACTGATTTTGTAAAGACATAGGAAGTAAAATAGGACTGGGTCTTTTATGGCTTAAAACAGAGACACAGGTCACCTTACAGCAACCTGCTATTCACTGAGTATAAACAGAGGCATGCTAATCTATTGGGGTAGTTGGAAGATTTAAGACCTTTAATTTTCTTGGTTGGAAATCTCTGGGGCCTTTCCACTTGAGAGATATGCTTGGATTTGTGCATACCAAAAGGGCACTATATTCAATGAGCGACAATGGGTCTGATAAGGGAAGAGTACAGTGGTAGGGTAACTTCTTTTTAATCTTGAAGATATTTCCTTGGAAATCAATAGGGCCAGGTAGAAGGATTTCCTGACTATGGTGGAAATCTGCTGTTTGAACAGATTTATCCATGTAAGTACCTAGGTCTCTCATGACCATATCTGTCTGAAGACCAGTGCTATTTATAACATTTGAGACAGGAGACATTTTTCTACCAAATGCTACTATACTGAACTTTTTTCATTTAGTTTAAGACCATTTTTGATACATGACATATGTGCATATCCCAGCCTTTGCTGGAACTGTTTTGTATCCCTGGATAAGAGTGCACCCAGTGTTCAGTTATCAGCAAACATGGTCAACCACAGTTCTGGGATATTGGCTTGGATGTGTGCAAAATAAATGCCAAACAGTAGAGGGCCTAGAACTGATCTCTGTAGCACCTAACAAGTTACAATTTTACATTCAGAAAGGGAACCAGCAACGTTCACAACTTGGGATCTGTCAGATTCCTAATTTGCAATCCAGGAAGGGGTTTACATTAACTGTGTCTGATTTTTCAATAATACCACCATGGGGCATAGTAACAAATGTCCTGGCCAGGCCAAAATAAGTAGTGTGCACAGAATGACCACTGTCCACAGCCTCTGTAATCTTATCAAAGGAACTTACTAGGTTTAGAAACAGGATCTGCTCTTCCGAAAACCAAACCAATTGGGATCTGTATCATTTAGGTTGCCTATGTCGATATAAATCAGTTCTACTATGATACATTCCATGGATTTGCATATATGGCTGGTGAGGCTAATAGGTCAATAATTACCAGGGTCTACAGAAGGACCACCCTTGTGTAGGGGAGTCACAGTGACTGTTCTCAAGGCATCAGGAACAAACCCTGTAGATAGGGTGAGGCCTAACAGTTTAATTAGAAGCTCAGCCATGCATACTTGACACTGATGAGAATACAGCCTGCTGTATTGTCTGGTCCCTTGGAAGTATTATTTTTAGCATTTGACAGGGATTCTAAGACTTGTTCCAAAGTGCTTTCATAGGAAACTAAATTCTCATGGACAGTGGGGGCAACAATGTGGGCAGAAGGGGTAATGTTGGCACTAAACTTGTCTGCTAATATATTAGCTATATCCTTGGGGTCAGAATGGATGATATTATGAATGAGTTTAGTGCATTGTTAAGCATTATTCCTTAATTTTCTGACATAACTAAATAATGATTTGTAGTTTCCTTTGGAAATTATAGCAACCTTAAGTTCATATTCTGCTTTATGTTTTCTAATAGTGCTTTTTAAGTTCCTTGCTGGCATGTTTCACTGTAGTCTTGTGGTATGGAGGTGGGGATTTCTTGTGACTTTTCATAATTTCCTTCTTTTGTTGTGTGAAGATTGGGTGAAGATAGATGAAGGCTGCCAGCCTAGCCACATAGAATTTTGGAGATAATTCTGTCATCTGTAAATATTAATGTAAACCACAGGCTTGTTGTCTTAAATGGTAAAAATAGTGTTACATGTGGAACTGAAAAAAATGTAACAACAGCGCACTCTACTGACCAAGTTAAGCATGTTGTGGCCCTTTGATGTAAATATGTCTCCCAGATGAAGGAATTCTTGCTATTGTTTTAAGGCTAGAGTTAATGGCCAGAATTTGCATGCATAAATGTCCTTAATGGCTTTGCTTCCTGACCTGGTGTGAGTTTACTAAATAATGTAGCCTGTTAGCCTGGGAACCCCAGGAAAGTGTGAAGAATGATGTAATGTGAATTAGGACTGTAATATCAATTTAAACAGAGAGAATCAGAGAGCATTAAGCATTTTTGTCTTGACCATCCAACTCACCAACACTGTCTTGCTCTATATGTAAGTTTATCTTAGACTTGTGTTTTCTCTTAGGAATAGTTAGAAACTAGAATGATTAGACTAAGTGTTTTTCTGTGATATCAGAACTGTATTACTGAATTATTTTAAGTATTTCTCTGTGATCTCTGAACTCTTGACTAGCACTGTGTAGTAAAAAGTATTGTCTTGTGTTTTGACTATTTATTAAATATTTTTAAACCCTTTCAAATGTTTAGAGTACTTGCATGCCTTTGGTAAAATTGTACAAAGCCACTTCAATAGCTTTAGCCCTGGGCTATACTACCAATTGGATAATAATATTGCACAGTAATAATTGGACACCCTTTTAAGGGCCTTTGAGTAGCTGATAAATATTAGTGGGTGGTGGCAGCTGGTACTACCATATAGTCTGGGAAAAAGGGGCACAGCTGGAGAACCTGTGCCAGCCTTCCCCAGGTGTGTCTGTGTAGTTGTATAAACTCTTCTCAAAGTGTGTGTGTGTCAGCTACTTGGGCAGGGACATGAAGCACTAGTTGGACAGAGAGGGTGCTGGAAGTTTTTGGTTGCCCACTAGGCTGAGATCTGGACCCTATAGCTGTGCCAGTGGGGAGTCTTATTTGGGACCTGGAGAACAAGGGAGCGACCAGCCCCGGACTGACTGTGATTTTTGTGTGCTCTTAAGGGAAATTGCACTTTACTGTGTGTATTTGCTATCCTTTCCTCCTATATGAGACGCCCCTCACTGGTGTTAGTGGTGAGGATCGAGGCTTTGATTGCTGGGCCAGGGCATGGGCGTCACATGTTGTATAGTTTATTAATATGTTAGTCCCACCAGAGAGGCTTATTCCTGAATTTACCATAATATTTAGGGCACATGAGTACTGACTTTACCAGCACCTGAATAGTTGCATAGAAGAAGTCACAACTGAATGTGGCAGCCCTCTCAACTGTGACCATTTTTGCAAGGAATTGTTGGGAATTTCACATACAAGCTAAAGTAGGTTTGCATTGGAAAAGTCTGTAAAAATGGTCTCATTTGGTGGTGGGGTGATACTACTAGGCCTGACATAAACAACGACTGACTTGTGGTCAGATTTAACCTGGGATGAGGAAATGCAAGGTGGGGTGCAGGCAGAGGCTAGGTTGGACTGGACAAAGTCAAGGTTATTAGATCCTCTAGTAGGTAGTTTTACATTTGCTCCTGTGGATTGGTACTGATGAAATCTTGGAACTGCTGAACATAACTATTTTTAGAGGGTTAGGTCTGCCAATCAATGCTTGGATAATTGAAGTCCATTAGTAAGAAAAAATTTGGTTTGATATTGAATGCCTCAATGGTGCTGAGGTAAATTCCTGTGAGCTTTTGGTGACAATGATGGAGATCGGTAGCATAGTTTGGTTTGTTAAGGGCAATTTAGATCTGCTGGAGCTCCAAGTTAGGGTTGTGGGTAATTTGATGTGAAGTAATGATGTTTTCAACAAATATAGACACTCTCACAGTTACCCAAGGGTCTGAAAACACAATAGGTACTAAGCCTTGGTAAAGAGAGGGTGCTGTCATTGCAATGAAACTGTGTCTCAGTCACTACACAAAAATGAAACTTTTCGAGTTGCAAGAGGACCTCATGCTCTGTCATCTTTCTGTTTAGACTCTTAGCATTGAGTAGTATGACCTTGATGTTTCTATTTAGACTCTTAGCATTGAGTAGTGTGACCTTGATGTTGTCCAAATTTGAGTTTGAGTTTTCTATGTAGGAATGTCCAGTAGGGGACTATAGGACGCTAATGTGCCTAGCTAAAGCATTGCTTTCTTTTTGTGCTTAATATCATTGTTATGTTCCCATACACAATCTTTAAATCAGTGCTCAGTTTTGCCTATATAATAGGCTGAACAATAGTCACACAAAGCAGCATAAACAACACCCTTGGTAAGGCAGTTACACTCTTCTTTCATCTTAAACTTAATTAATAAAATTTAATAAAAATTAATTCCTTAAATTCTCTTATGTGGTGGATAATGGCAGTATTACTTTTTTGGACATTTGGCTTTATAAGGATTCCATTAACAAAAAATTTGAAAGCAAACTTTACGGGAAACCTAACATTTCAAACATGTATCTGCATTATACCAGCTCCCACCCATATCACCAGAAGTGTGCTGTTGTTAAGGGACAGTTTGTTAGAGCTGCATGCATGGTTTCTGACTTTGACTTTTTCTTGGATGAATTTGAGCACATAAAATGTATGTTTTTGGCAAGAGAGTATCCTACTAGATTTGTTAATTCACTGATGTATGAGGTGATCAACAGTGGTGCAGTGGTTAGCATTGTCGCCTCACAGCAAGAGGTTCTCTGGTTCGATCCTCGGCTGGGGTGCCTTCTGTGTGGAGTCTGCATGTCCTCCCTGTGGTAGCGTGCGTTTCCTCTGGGTACTCCGGTTTCCTCCCACACTCCAAAGACATGCTGTAGGTGGATTGGACACTCTAAATTGGCCCTAGGTGTGCGTGTGTGTGCCTTCTGTGGAAGGCTGGGTGCCAGGCTAGCAACTCAACACTGTAAAACTCCACTGCCAATCATGAGTGGACAGGTGTTCTGCTGTGGCGATCCCTAACCGGGAAAAGCTGACAGAAGAAGAAGAAGAAGATGAGGTGATTAACAAAAGAGAGTATGGCCATTTTAAACCCATTTTACAGCATGCTCACCTTCAGGAGTCTGCTAATACTCCTAATGCTACTGACGTCGACGGACCAGAGCATAATTTTGTATAACAGCATTAATTCCTGTACTGGCCCTTCAAACAATGCTTGCAGGATTGATGCAGTTTTGGTCAGTTCATTTATTACCCAGTACAACATGGACAGTAACCTGATTAGAGATATTCTTTATAAAAATTGGGCTATTTTGAGGGAAGATAGCCAGATTGCTGGTAAAGTGGGTGAAAAACCTCTCATTACCTTCAGGATAGGACAGAATTTTAAGTACTTGGTTGAGCATTTTGACACTCGTTGCATGAAAAATGATCTTACAAATTTTAAGATGTCTGTGTGGGAGCTGTTCTGTGTGCAAATGTATTCTTTGTTGTGAGAAATTTAATATTAATGATTTTAAGTTTAAGATGAAAGAAGCATGTAACTGCCTTACCAAGGGTACTGTTTATGCTGCATTGTGTGACTGTTGTTCAGCCTATTATATAGGCAAAACTGAATGCTGTTTTAAAGATCATATATGGGAACATAACAATGACATTAAGCACAAAAAAAAGGAATGCTTTACCTAGGCAGACTAGCTCCTTTCCTGGACACACCTTTAAGTTTGTGGTTATAGAGAGGGTGCCAATGGATCTGTGTTGTGGTCCCTGGCAGCTACGTTTAGAAAAAACATGAATTGTATTGGCAACTGCAATTAAATGTTGGTAGATGGCCAGGTCTTAATAGTTTTATATTTATTTCCTGTTTATTAAAACTGAAGGCATTAGAGCGGTAGTTTTACTTAAATGCTATTTAAATCTCATTTAAGAAGTATTTACAGTTTTTTTTTTATCTGTCTTATCTGGATTTTAAATGTGTTTTGTCACTTTAAATGTTTTGCTTTGTCTAGAGCTTGGCAACCAGATGATCACATGATTTATATCATGTGACTTTTTATCATGTGATTTCATTTTGCCATGTGACTTTTTACCTGCTGCTAATTAAATGGAGTTCAAACAATGTGGTTTTATCTGAAGTTTATATTTAATAAATGGAAGTGCTAAGCCACTGATTTTGTACCACTTTGCATTTTACTGCACCTTTACTGGCTGTTGTACCTGTTGAAGTCTGTGGCCTGTGGGTTTCTTATTTTTCTTAACATTTTTTGTAACTTGATTGACTTTGGTGCTTTTATTTATATAGCACAAGTGAGTGCTACAGGCATATTTTGGTAAATGTTTTACGCTAAACATTCTGAACCTTTTACCATTTGTTGCCTGTATGAATTCAGTCTGTCTGAGTAAATTTACCTCTTTTGGAGAGACAGCATTGCTGTGTTATGTGGTGTGAGTAAAGCTGTTTAAAGAACCCTTCTGCTGTGCACTGTCAGCTCGAGTAGATTGCATCAGTATGGTACCTGTCTTTATGCAAAGATGATGACCACTGAGCAACTGTTACAAACCACTGTTGCTGCTGCAGCACTTGAG
The DNA here is from genome assembly GCF_019279795.1 of Protopterus annectens. Taxonomy (NCBI): domain Eukaryota; kingdom Metazoa; phylum Chordata; order Ceratodontiformes; family Protopteridae; genus Protopterus; species Protopterus annectens. The sequence continues at coordinate 1,020,351,376 of NC_056743.1, forward strand.
GGTATGGTGTTGCCATGACAATGTCAAAGACAGTTCCATCCTGGAAACCATTGACTAGAGAGGTTCACCTGGAGGCATAACGGACAGCCTACAAGAGGTACTCTCACCAGGGAAGCCAGTACAAGAGTGACTGGGCTAGATACTTCTCACCTTTGCTTACTGGTGAGCCTGTAAAGCCTTTATGGACATGGAAGAGACTTAATATCAGGTCTGTGAATAAAAGAAAAAAGGTATTGTTAGTCAGAGCTGGTATTACCTCTGTGGCACAGCCTTGAAAGTTTCACAACTGGACATTTTTATTAACAAAATGGTAAGATCTTAGTTCTTTGATCTAAAATGTGTACTTACATTGTGTTGAGATCCTGAGGGAAGGTCAGCACACTAAAAGTAAAATGATAGAAATGTTATCCACTGATAAATTTATAAGGGCTTTGCCTGATTCTTTATGAAGGTGGATGTTTCAAACTGAATCTAAGGCTGCTAAGAAATGTGTTTTGCTTGTAGAGTGATTGTTATACAGTGAAGCTATATTTAAAACTGAGCAGAGTTGTTAAACCGTGTGTCACATTATGGTAACAAACAGAAACTATCATCTGTAGAATGCTTTGTTTTAAATGCAACAAAAAAATGGGGGGGGGGGGGACACATAGTTTAATTTTGCACTAGTAGTGGTAATACTGTTATAACTGTGAAAATTTTAACTAAGGAAAATCATACTAATAATTATGTGATGGCTATAGAATGTGTTGAGTTGTCTGTAAGAATAGTACAGTTAACAGTTTGTTATTGTGTTACAGTAAAGTTAATTAAGAGCAATGTCTTTATTGATGGCTAGGCATTATTCTCACATTCTGTTTTCATTGCGAATGAAAACATTGCCCTATTACTCAGCTAGAAATACAAACTGCATTTGTAAAGATTAGGAATCTTGTTCCTGTAGTTCCTAATTTAACATATAATATGGTATAATATAATAATAGGAAACCCACTTTAAAGATTTGCTTAGCAGTTAGGGCATAGGAGTAAGGCTATGAGTGAGCAACTAGCGTTTTCCTGTGGCACAGAGTTTGATTCCCACTGCCTTTGTTTGCCTACTATGTGACCTTTGGCAAATCACTTAATCAGAAAGTCCTTTGGAGTAATTGGGATTTTGGGCTAACCTCTTCAATGGTTTTGTGGACTGCATGTCTAGGAATTGCCTATTTACCTACCTAATGGGAAGACGGTAATCCTTTTGATAGACCTCCTTATCAGCATGGGGAAGGGAATCAGCAAGTGAATAATTATACAAATGCATATCTATCTAACCTGGAAAGGTGGGGGGGACACACACACTTACACTCTTAAAGAGTATGTGAGTCTAACAAAGATTAAGACATAGTATTATAGATCTCTAAATGTACTAAAATTTGGTTAAGGGTTACAAAGAGAAGAAGAACCAAACCATTTAAAGAGATATGTCTGCACACACTGATGTCAGAGCACTCTGCAGGAACAGAGCCAACAGGGGAAGCAACCAAGAGAAGAGAAGGAAAGTGAGGGGATGGTGTTCACTCACACTGAGACGGAGGGAGCGCAATTTAAAGAAGAAAAGGCAAAGAAGAATTTTACTAATGAACAGAGGCAGCACCTAAATGCTATATCCCATGCATGGGTCCCCTCAAATTATCTATGGTACGATCTCAGTAGGGGTAATACATAATTATCAACTATAGGCTGGGTAAGGCCAGTAAAACAGCAAATGGGATAGGTTAATTCAAGAACCAAAAGGGAACCTGCTAGGCTTAAAATGGTCCACGAGGCAGCTAGCCTAGTACTTACCTATAAACCTATAAGAGGGTAGTATATATTGAGACATATTAACATTGAACAAAGAGCTAATAATATTGCTGTGATGCCAACATCCATTCATTGTAAACAGAAAAAGAGCAAGAAAAAAAAGAAGATTGAGCTAGCGACTGACTCTGAACAGCACTAGTATGAGCTACCTTTCTTAGAAGATGTTAGACACTGAGACCCAGTGCCTCCATTGGTAGGAGAGCAGGCCATGCCTTCTATCTCATGACAGACTGCTACTGTGGAAACTATAGAGCTGGCTGCTCCCCAGGCAAGCCAGACACATTTTAAAAGGACACAACAGGAAGACAACACTTTGAACAGAGCAAGGGAAAATACAGCTAAAGTTGTAGGAGATGAACTTGAACAAAATGTTCCCACTTCTTCCCCCAGTTCAGGTTACAAAATGACTTACTGTACAGAGCAAGTAAGGACATAAAGGAAGCAGTACACGAAGTGCTAGTGCCCAAAGCTTTCCGAAACCTACTGATTAGGTTGAAATGTAGTTGTATACTAGAACAGCACCTAGGCATGGATTAGTCTAAATCATTGATGCCAAGAAGGTTTTACTGGCCAGGAGTAAAGAAAAATGTTGAACTCTTGTGCTGAATGGTCTGAATGTCAGAAGACAGCACCTCATCCAGATTTTATCCTTTGATTCCGTTTACCATTTCAGAGGTGCAATTCGAATATATTGCTATAGACTTTGTTGGGCTATTGGTAAAATCCAGCAAAGGACTTTAATACATTTTGGTAATTCTGGACAATTCAACTAAATACCTTCAGATTATTCACCTACATAAAGCTAATGTGAGCTCTATAACTATGGAATTAGTGTGATTATTTTCTTGAGTAGGGATACCTAAGGAAATACTAATAAATCAGACAACTCAATTTGTTCTAAAATGTCAGAACGCTATACTAACCTAAAATAGTCTGAAAAGTTGTGATATCCATCAAATAGGAACACGCTGAAAGAGCCAAGGCCACATAATGTATAACAGAAATACAAAGTCCATCTGTAAGAGCAGTATAAAGAACTTTGCCAGATGTCTGGATGTACAAGTTTGCCTTTTTCCTGATGACACAAAGTTGTGACAGATAATATATATAAAAAAATTATAAAATATATGAAAATGTGTTTGGCAAGACTCAAAGAATGAATTTAAGGTGATGCATTTTAGGTCAATGTAAAAAAGTCTGCTAATTCAAATGGAAAGCATATAACCAGAGGGAGCTTGGCATAATGGTTAAAATGTTTGCCTTACAGACTGAAGGTGCAGGGTTTGATTCTCATATGAGTTAATTGGCTAAGCTTAAAATGGCCCATAAGGGCAGATAGCCTAGTACTAATCTGTGAATCTATGAACCTTAAAAAGTGGAGCTAAGCTAGAGGAGTAACACTTAAACATCTGGTTGTATTCATGTCAGATGATCCTAAAGTTATGGGTACTGTATGGGAAAGGAGCAGGAAAGGCTATCGGGATAATAATGTGCAGAAGAAAAGACATCACAGTGGAAGGCAAACAAATAATTATTATATCTCTTTATAGACAAATGGTAAGTTCTCATCTAGGGTACCTTGGGAAATTCTAGAGATCTCATCTTTACGAGGATAATGTCAAGACAACAGCTATTCAAAGGACAAATAATTTTCACCATGAGCTGCATATGATAACGTTAACCATATTAAGGATGTACAGTGTTAGGAAAAGAAAGCAAAGATTTGATATGCTGGAAACATTTACGTACCACAAGAGAATTCAGAAAACACTCTCCAAAGGATGCCACGAGAAAGGATAGAAGAGATACAAGCAAATACTATTTTTCTCATACATAGGGTTCATAGGTTAGTACTAGGCTACCTGCCCTTACAGAGTTGTAAATAATTGGAACTGCCTCCTTGCAGAAGCCGCATAGTGAACAACAGTGGTAGAACTCAAAGCTGTATGGGACAGCAGCCATTACTTATGATGGATTCAAAAATAAATTATTGGCTAAGTGAGATCTGAAAATTATTTCTTTGGTTAAGGAAACAGACTATCTGGGCCAAGTAACCCTTAGCTATCATAAAAATAAATGTTTCTATGCATAAGATCTTGGACTTGATTTACCTGAGTCAGCAACACAACCATAATAATCTGGCTGTGTATAGTTACGCATGATTGGTAAAGGCCGAATTTAATAGCTGCATTTGTAAGTGATTGAACTCTGCCAGTATCTAACCCAGGTATTACCATGTGCAGGTCTTCACAATCCCCTCTGTTATGCATAGCACAGTAGAAAACTCATAACTGTTACTATTTAAATAAACATTCACACATTATGGGCAGCGTGTAGGTTTGAGCAGGTAAATGCAAACTTTCTAAGCCGACTGTTAATATGCAAAAAAATGGGAAGACACCATCAGGTTTAGGGCGAGGATGTCTGCCTGTGTTTCTGAGCTTCCAGATGAGATATGGAAAGACAGAGCAATAAGAAGCAAGATTTTATTTTTCTCTGGAGTGGGGGAAGTGTTATTGTTACTGCTGAGGTGCCTCTATCATAGGCTGTAGAAAAGTAAAAGTGGGATCTCCTAGCAGGTAGGGGTGTACAGGGACAAAGTGCATGCTCATGCCCATGAGCACTTAGGGGACAGCCCAGAAAACCATGACATCCAATATTTACAGTGTTGGTTAACTTCTTCTGGTGCCTCCTAACCCCTCTGTCCCAGCTGTCATACAAGAAATCCATTCATTTACCCCTGAAAAGTAAGGACCCATCTGATCAAGGGTTACTTCAGGTTAGCAGCAACTTGGAGGAAGAAGGGGGTGGTACAACTGGGAATGTGCAGGTGGAATACTTCATAAGCTCAACAGCAAATTTGAAAAATAAAAACGTGAAGAAAAAATATATAGAAAACTTCTGAAAGCATTAATAGCTGCACAGAACAGACCTATCTACCAAGCACCACAAACCATTGTTTTCAAAATACAGGGTGACAAGAGGTACATCTGATTTATAAATTATGATTCTAAGGCTATGGCTGACTAGCAAACCTATCTGATGCTATTAATAAAGTGTCTAGATCAAATGTCCCAAAAGGCACAGAAAGTAACACCTCAAATGCAGGCGTAGAGTAACAGTTCAATAACAAATGGCACCCTCTAGTGGATAAACTGTAAATTCTGGGAGTATAGAAATCTGGAACAAAAACATTTTTGTCATGGCTTTTTTACTACAAACCTTCCTAAATAGTAATAACAGGATTAGCATTCTAGCAGATACAATAAACCTTAGGGACCAGGGAAACCATGTTGCATAGTTCTTTATTCTGTTATCTTTTGACTTTGTTAAGAATGAGCTTGATAGGCAGAACTCTTTTAAGGATCAAAGTGTTGTAGCTCTGCTAAGGCATCTTGGAAGTACCTGAAACAAGAGGCAGAAGAAATAAAAATGGATTTTCAGCTTAGCAGAACATAGTTAAAAATGCTTTTCCTTTTTGGGTCAGTATCTTCTTCAGAATGGTGGAACACCTTGTATTACATGTATTGCTCTGTCACCTTATCAGAGTAGTCTTTTATTTGTTTACGTCATTTTGTGAATCAGGTACGTAAACTAGCTTCAGCAACAAGTTCTTTATCAGCCATGGCCAGGACTATCAGGCAAATGACAAACATGCGTAGCAAATCCAGATAGGATCATGTATACACATAATGCAATACATACCTCTTAACGTCTATACTCAAGAACTGTGAACAAAGCCAAAAATGATTAGGGGACAAAGGTCCAAAATAGACAATAACAATGGCCTTTGAATTAATATACATTTGCTGAACAATTTGAAATATAATTGGCTGACTCTAATCCTTAGAAATTTACCAAAAAAGCAAACATTTTATGAGGTATAGAGCAAAAACAGGCAAACTGGAACAGTTGAGAATTATGGCTATATATATATATATATATATATATATATATATATATATATATATATATATATATACATATACACACATGACAGACTAATACAGTCTATAAGCAAGGCAGAATATAATGCACATATTGCAATATACACACAAGATAGAATATATTTTGCATATAGGCATAATTTGCAGTACTTTATATTTTTGTAAAAAAAAAATGGACCTAAATTAATGAAATTTAGTCATGCTTTACGTAAAAAAATCAGATTTAAAGTTGGCCCCTAGCATGCTGCAGGGTTAGTGAGTCATGAAGCTGGAAGAATCCTCAGTGTGTATGAATGCATATGTGTGTGTATATATATTATATATGTACAATCCACATGAATGATGCAAAAAATTCAAAAGATGGTACACAGAATCCAAAATGCAACCCAAAAAAAAAAAAAAAAAAATGTCAAGCATTTAGGAAAGTCTTCACCAAAATAAAAATTTATTCCAACACCCATAATATATATATATATATATATATATTTATTTATTATGCGTGTGTGTGTGTGTGTGTGTGTGTGTGTGTGTGTGTGTGTGTATATGTATATATATATATATATATATATATATATATATGTGTGTGTGTGTGTGTGTGTGTGTGTGTGTGTGTGTGTGTGTGTGTATATATATATATATATATATATATGTATATAAATATTATATATATATATATATATATATATATATATGTATATAAATATTATATATATATATATATATATATATGTATATAAATATATATATACACACATACATACATATGTATGTATGTATGAGTGGATAACTTTCCATTAAAGTTGTCCTTTCATCTAGTGAGGAAGCCAGTACAGCTGATCAAAAATCAGCTTATTGAATCTTACAATCTTTCTCACACTGAGATTGCAGTACTGTGGGGATCAGGAAATTTGCCCTTATACTACTGTAGTGCGATTTTAGAGTTGATATATATATATATATATATATATATATATATATATATATATATATATATATATATTACAAATGGAAAACACAACAAACTAGTAGAACTAATATCATAAAGTATCCAACAGTAAAGGCGAAACACGATGGCAATTAACCTATTTATTAACTGAATAAAATGCTTTTCGTTGTCGTGAATGCGGCAACTTCATCAGATTCATACAAATAAATTTGTAACAAGTTTAAATAAGTGAAACTGCAGTCACATGACCACCATCAGCTGACGTATTATGCATGTCTAAAAAAATACTGAGACCAATATCTCTAGTCAATTCATTATATTACATACAAAAATCTAAAAGTCAGCCTAAAACAAAAATCTTTTAACCAGCGAAAACCTCCGGATGTAACAATATAGAGTTGGTAAATAAAAATATAACGATGTACACACACATACGACTCGTTAATACATCCAAGGTGAAACATGAAAATAAACACAAACTACTCTATGTTCGTGTCAACTAATGAACTATTACTGTAAAATAAAATAAACTAAAATAGATTGACCACATCAGTGTATCCACTCTTCTCAAGTTCTATGTGTTGGCAAAGTAAATATAATGCTATAAGAATTTTTTTTCGGTATAGATAAGTGTCCGTCCTAGCGTAGTACTTAACCATATCATATCCATTTCCCACAAGTGTAGATGCATATTAAACCCACCACAAAGTACATATGTAAAAAATATATACATATATACCGACATATTAAACAACTAATACTGTACAAAAAGAGAACTCATCGAATGTACCAAGGGTCCTCTAACAATAAATGTGTCTTGTTTTGATGCTCTCAATATTAAACAACATTTGTTATCTAAAGAAGCCACTTATATTTTAAAGTTTGGTACTTTGTACCCTCAGGGTTTAAATGAAGATTTGAACTGGAGGGTACTAATTTAATTTTATTTTTGATTGTTGTTAATTAATTAATTATTCAATTAGTCACTGAGAGTATATATAAGGTCCATGTTTTTTAAGTTCTTTACTCCTTGAAGGCTACGGCCGAGACGTCAGAGGAATAAAGCGTATTTTCTGCAGATTTGTGGATCTCTTTGTGGTTGTTTTTTACTTCATCTTTTTTGGTGCTTGTCATTGCATTTGGTTTCATGGCCAGTGATCCACAACTCCACCTGCCGCGTGTTTTTCAAGATGCAGTGGATGGTACTGAAATGTCTTTAGATAATTTCCTAGCCAACTCTTCGGACCACACAGAACGTGGCTCCACACAGAGAAATGTGGCTGGGAATATGTTTACAGCTTGGGAGAGATGGGAGGATGACAGAAATAAACGTCACTCTAATCCCTTTAATAATGTGGGTCGGAAGTTACCTGTGTCTCAACTCAGAAAGTAAGTCCATATTTGATGAATTAGAAAAATGTATGTGGAAAGAGACTGCTATGTTTTTCAACCTTTCTGGACTAGAGAAGTATGTTGATCTAGATATAACACCTCGGGGGTTGAGGGTATATAAGGATCCGACTACCCCATTTGATTTAGAAAAAGACACTGATATTGCTTTACACAAATGATGGGTAGCAGCTGCACATAAATGTGCATCTGAATGGGTGCACATACTTATTGAACAGGGCAGAGTTAAACAAAAAGAACTGGGTATTGAAATAAAGAGACTCTGTGAAAATTTATTAGTGTGTACATCTGCCCCTATAGTGGATGATTTTTTGAGTAATATTAATATTAATACCAAATTAAGGGAGTATGAAACGTTATTGTTGGAAAGAAAGAAGGGCAAATTACTCAGAGATTTACGTGACTATGAGAACGGTAAGGCTTTCCTTTCGAGAGCCAATAGAAAGAAGCCACGTAATCACGTTCGCTTTCAGAAAGAGAATAGGGATATGCGTAATTATAACTCATCTTTCACAGCATAAGAAGGTGGTAATACCTCTTATGAAGAGGAGGGGGACTTAAATCTTGAATTTCCTGCATTGCCAGTAGCACAACATCCAAATTGGCTTCAACAGACTTTTCGTTGTGAAACTATCAACTCCCAAGGAGGCCAACAGGGGAGAAAACGCCAACGAGAAGTTCAGGGACCAGTTCAGAAAGAACAATATCCACAAGGGGGTTATAAAAGAGGTAAATGGTGAGCATTCTTCTTTTCCCTCTGTGCAGAATTATGTTCTCAATTTATCTGGACATTCTTTTACTGATATTGCACTTTCAGTTCTTAATTGTGGACTTAAGTTTATTCCGACAGTTATTTCATGTTTACATGATATGAAATGTGATGTTTTCAGGATCTGTAGATAACTCCATCTACAAAGTTTTTTTTGCAATATGAATGATAATATGAATGCAGTTTCATCTAATAATAGTCTTGATTCATCTGCAGACAGTTTTCATACATGTAATTCGGATAATATATATAATGCATATTACAAGTTGGATATTGAATGTATTAGATATAATAGTTATTTTATGCCACCAGTTTTAACTAATGATGTACATTTTTCCAACTTGTTGAATTTTCTATTGAACATGCATATACTGAGTTCATGAAGTGTAAATCTGATGTTCATTATAATTTATCTCAGAATGGAAAGCTCTACAGTTATTAAGTAAAATGAGGGAAATTGTATTTAAACCATCAGATAAAGGAAATAAGCTTGTTGTTATGCACTATTCACAGTATCGCAAAATGTGTGAAGACCATGTAAATGACAATAATGTTTATGAAAGGACAGAATTTACTGTATACAATGACTCAGTTTTTGAATATACTGAATTATTAAAGAAGGGTGAAAGGCTGGGCTATTTTTTAGCAATGGACATCAAGAAGAAATTTAGTACAGAAGGTTGTAGAATGGCTTTATTCTACTGCCTTCCAAAGATACATAAAAATTTAACACAACCCCCTGGGAGACCGATTGTCTCAGGGTGTAATTATTTTTTACATAATATAGGTATTTTTTTACATAGTTTTTTGTTGCCTATAGTTAAAACCTTGTCTTCCTATATTTGTGATGTTTTTGACTTTGTAGATAAAATTAAGAATGTTAGGTAGAATGATTGTATGTACTGGGTGACTCTTGATGTCAAGAGCCTCTATACGAACATCAGACATGAGTTCGGTATGGAGGGTGTCAAATTCTTTTTGGGTGATTACCCAGCTACTGAATATATTATAGAACTTATTCATTTTTGCTTAACACATACATTTTTTTGAATTTAATAACAGTCTATATAGACAAAAACAAGGGACACCCATGGGGGCAGCTTTTGCACCCATGTATGCAAATTTGGCCGTGGGGCTTTTTGAATCTGAGTATTTGTACAGAAATTATTGTTTTCATAAACATGTTAATAGGTATTATAGGTTTATAGATGATTAAATTTTTTTGAAACAGGATGATGAGGCATTAGTTGAGAATTTTATCTCAGAATTACATAGAAATAGATTTTCATTAGAATTTGATGGTTTTAGAATGGGTACAACTATTTCCTTTTTGGATATTGTATTGAATATTAAAGATGGTAATAGTTTGGAAACATCAGTTAACAGAAAATTTGATGAAGGCACACAATATGTGTATGGTGATAGCTGCCATCCTCCTCATACACTAGAGGCTTTGCCCTTTGGTGAAATACTGAGGATTTCTAGATTATGCAATAATGAGTGTGCCTTTAAGAGAGAACTGGATATAACTGTGGGGATGTTTAAGCAGAGGGGGTATAGTAATGAATTGATTGAAAGAGGTTATAAAAAGTTTTTTGATAATAGCTGCAGGAAGATAAGAAATAATAGACATAGAATATGCACTATTGCATCCAGTTCTGAAATAAATAGGCAATGTGACATTTTGTACATTGTCACTACTTATGGATGTTTTAGTGCTGAAATTGTGAGATTGGTTAAATATTATTGGAAATATTTTGTTTCCCTTAGTAATGTGTCTTTGTGGTTAGATAGGAGGTTAGGGTTTTCTTATAAAAGAGGTAAGAATATTAAAATTTTTTTGGTGAAAAGTAAATTCTTTTTGCCTTCTATGAGCTTAGAACGGAGTATACTTTCTAGTGGAACTTTTAAGTGTGGCAAATGTAAAGCATGTAATTTTATAGTTAGAAGTTTTTCTTATATAAATAATGTTGTTTTTAACACATGCAATTTTTTTACTTGTAACTCTGAAGGTGTTATTTGTTATTTATGCACTTAAATGCCCGTGTAATAAATTTTATATTGGGTAACTAAAAGGGCATTTAAAGTTAGACTAATGGAACATGCCAGAGATATTATTAACAACAAAGAAGAAAGTTCTGTGGCTATGCATTTTTAAAAATTCCATGATGGTAAAAATGAGGGGCTTCAAGGCACAGTCTTGGAAAAAAATAAATGTGTCTTGTTTTGATGCTCCCAATATTAAACATTTGTTATCTAAAGAAGCCACTTATATTTTAAAGTTTGGTACTTTGTACCCTCAGGGTTTAAATGAAGATTTGAACTGGAGGGTACTAATTTAATTTTATTTTTGATTGTTGCTAATTAATTATTCAATTAGTCACTGAGAGTATATATAAGGTTCATGTTTTTTAAGTTCTTTACTCCTTGAAGGCTACGGCCGAGATGTCAGAGGAATAAAGCGTATTTTCTGCAGATTTGTGGATCTCTTTGTGGTTGTTTTTTATGTCTTCTAATAATTCATCTAATCAGGCTCTTAAGTTTTAAAAGACAAGAGATGTTGCAGGAATCATTTAATCCAGGGCTTGAAAAAGCATTTAGTCTAACCTGCCATGCTAACTCACATTCTTCAAGCATCAAATTAAACGGACCAGCCCTGGGGTCCATATATACTTGGTCAATAGCTTTAAATAAAAAACTATGGTTGTGGTAAACAGCAAGGTGTCTAACTAATGGGCTCTCTTCTTTTTTTCTTTCTATAGCGTAAGTATGTTCGTAGACCCTATCTCTTAGCCTATGTTCAGTCTTCCCGACGTAAAAAGCTGGGCATAATTGGCACCTAGCTACATATATGACCTGTTTGGGGTTACAATGAAATTTACTTCTCAACTTATATCTTTTACCATTTATATAGAAGCTTTCCCCTATCTCCATGAATCTACACATCCTGCAACACCCACATGTAGTCATCCCAACCTGTTTCAAAAAGGAAAGTGTAGTTTTCCTTTTGAGCAAACTTTTGAGGTTAGCACCTTTCTTGAAAACTAGTTTAGGTAACTGACCAAATTTGTTAATCAAAGACCTGTCGAGGGAAATAAATTCCCAATTTTTATAAAGAATGAGTCTAACCATATCACTATCATTAGTGAAGGAATTGATAAAACTCATTCAAAAATCATTACTGGTTCCATCTACTTGAGTGTGTTCTAACAGTGAGTGCTCACAAGTAGCTTCAGTGAGTGCTCACAAGTAGCTTCAACTGAGTCAACTCCATTACTGCACGTATCAACTGTTATTCTTTTATTAAGTAGTGGCTTTATGTGACCTGTATGTCTCTTGTGGGTTACCTCCACAATTAAAGACTGAACTAAATGGGTAGGGTAACCTCTCTGTTGGAACATGTTACTCAATTGGGAACATTCGTCACTAAAGTCAGAATCCAACAAAACCATCTTAGCCGCTCTGATAAGTTGTCCCTTAACTATGGACCGCTTTTGATGGAATGGATGACAACTTGAAAAGTGAAGAAATGAATTAGAATACGTCTCTTTTCTGAATATTTTAGACATATATCTTTCATTGATGGTATCCTTAAATAGTTTACAATCCAAGTAATCTATACAGCCTGTGCTAAAGTTGGATGTGAATCTAAAAAATTCTGTAGTAGAGTTTAAATAAGAAACAAATGACTGAGCTTGCTGTTCATTACCTTTGAAAATGACAAATATGTCATCCAAAAACCTTGTGTAGAACATAAGGTTCACCCTGTGTTCAATATTCTTGAAAATGAATTCATTTTCCCAGAATGCCTACACAAGATTTGGAAAGCTGGCTCCACAGGGTGAACCCATGGCTACCCCACATTTTTGTAAATAAAACTCATTGTCGAACAGAAAGAAATTGTTGGTTAAGATGATATCCAACAAAACTTTCACAGTGTAAATCTCATGTATTGGAGCATTTTTAGATTTCAACATAAGGCTGACCCACTCAATACCCTCCATATGTGGGATTGATGTATAAAGATCCTTCACATCTATAGTTAAAAAGTTGTGGTCTCGGTCAAACCCCAAGTTGTTAATTTTTTCCAAAAACGACCAAGAGTCTTTGCAAATCTGTGGTTCTAACAGGATGTATTATTTTAAATTGTGTCAACTACTTTAGCACAGGGGTATGTGATGAAACCTCTTCCATCAATAAGGGGTCTCATGGGTGGGTCCATTGGATCTTTATGGACCTTAGGAATATCGAATAACACTGGAGTCCTAGGCCAGGGAAGTGATATATAATTAAAGGTGTCAATATCTATCATTGACTCAATAAATAAATCATTAAAATAGCCCTTTATATGGCTATATGCTATATTCACTTAATTCAGTGAAGCATTTGGATATGCTTCACTGAGTAACAAAGAGTGAATTCTTTTGTTATAGTCAACTTGATCAAAAATAGCTTCCCCCTCCTCCCTTATCAGGTTTCATCACTCTAACAGGGGATGATCTTAACAAATGCAACATTTCTTTTTCATATGGAGTAATGTTGGACTTCATATCAAGCCCACCCATTTTAAATTCTGTTAAAAAGTGTTGAAAATCAAGCTCACACACCTGTTCGAAAGTTCTTAAAGTTTGGTGTAGGAGCAGGTTAAAAGTGCTTGGAACTCTCAATCCCTGGTTAGGATTAACAGTGTTACCAAAAAGAGCCATTAGGTTTAACTTTCTCACAAAAAGCTTAAGGTCAAAAATGAGATGCACTAAATTTGAGGGTCTACTTGGAACAAAGGTGTTACCATTTGTTAATAAGTTAATAAGTACAGGGTCAATTCTCATGGATGAATAATTAAAGATTTTGAAGTCCCCAGTTGAATTCGAAAGTATGTCTACCATTGAGACATCATCTTCACCTATCTCCTGAATCTGTTGTTTCGTTTGGTCATTTGGTTCTTTTGGTTGCGATTGAAGTTCTTTTTCGGAATCGTGCCTGTATTCTTGGCCTCTTGAAAATTTTGATTTACTTTATTTCTACCATTTCCATTATGTGATTCAGAAGATGTATTGATATTATAATTTTGGTTACGAATCCGTTCACTTCGTCTCACAGGACAGTCACTCAAAACTACATCTACAGGATCCAAACTATCCAAGTTGTTAATATCAGTGCCCTCACTGGTCTGATGTGAGGGCAATGTATTGACATAAAGGGCAGTTGCTACCTGTGCACTAGACGGCTTGGGGTATGCATTACCAGTATCATATGCATTTCTGTCCCTGTTCATCTTTTTGACCTTATTTTGTTTAAGTCTCTCTAACAATTGGTCTATACTAAAGAAGCATCTTTCATAGTTGTATTTATATCTCAGAAAGTCAATGTCTGAAGTAATCTCCATGTTCAGAACAGAAACCTCTTTAGTCAAAGTCTCGATGTGTATTTTGTAGTGTTTGATCATAAGATTCATTAGATCAAATCCTTGTTGGTCAAATAAGGTAATTAATTCTAAATGGAATGGTGAGTCCGCTATTAGTCCAGTGGGGTATTAATGGAATCGTAACCCCTTCGGTACTATATGTTGGTCCAAACATGTATTGAAGTATGTAACTTTTGACTTTAGTGACGAATGTTCCCAATTGAGTAACATGTTCCAATAGAGAGGTTACCCTACCCATTTAGTTCAGTCTTTAATTGTGGAGGTAACCCACAAGAGACATACAGGTCAGATAAAGCCACTACTTAATAAAAGAATAACAGTTGATACATGCAGTAATGGAGTTGACTCAGTTGAAGCTACTTGTGAGCACTCACTGTTAGAACACACTCAAGTAGATGGAACCAGTAATGATTTTTGAATGAGTTTTATCACTTCCTTCACTAATGATATTGATATGGTTAGACTCATTCTTTATAAAAATTGGGAATTTATTTCCCTCGACAGGTCTTTGATTAACAAATTTGGTCAGTTACCTAAACTAGTTTTCAAGAAAGGTGCTAACCTCAAAAGTTTGCTCGAATGGAAAACTACACTTTCCTTTTTGAAACAGGTTGGGGTGACTACATGTGGGTGTTGCAGGATGTGTAGATTCATGGAGATAGGGGAAAGCTTCTATATAAATGGTAAAAGATATAAGTTGAGGAGTAAATGTCATTGTAACTCCAAACAGGTCGTATATGTAGCTAGGTGCCAATTATGCCCAGCTTTTTACGTCAGGAAGACTGAACGTAGGCTAAGAGATAGGGTCTACGAACATACTTACGCCATAGAAAGAAAAAAAGAAGAGAGCCCCTTAGTTTGACACCTTGCTGTTTACCACAACCATAGTTTTTTATTTAAAGCTATTGACCAAGTGTATATGGACCCCAGGGGTGGTCCGTTTAATTTGATGCTTGAAGAATGTGAGTTAGCATGGCAGGTTAGACTAAATGCCTTTTCAAGCCCTGGATTAAATGATTCCTGCAACATCTCTTGTCTTTTAAAACTTAAGAGCCTGATTAGATGAATTATTAGAGGACCCTTGGTAACATTTGATGAGTTCTCTTTTTGTACAGTATTAGTTGTTTAATATGTCTGTATATATGTATATATATTTTTTACATATGTACATTGTGGTGGGTTTAATATGCATCTACACTTGTGGGAAATGGATATGATATGGTTAAGTACTACACTAGGATGGACACTTTTATCTATACCGATAAAAAATTCTTATAGCATTATATTTACTTTGCCAACACATAGAACTTGAGGAGAGTGGATAAATTGATGTGGTCAGTCTATTTTAGTTTATTTTATTTTACAGTAATAGTTCATTAGTTGACACGAACATAGAGTAGTTTGTATTTATTTTCATGTTTCACCTTGGATGTATTAATGAGTCGTATGTGAGTGTACATCATTATATTTTTATTTACCAACTCTATATTGTTACATCCGGAGGTTTTCGCTGGTTAAAAGATTTTTGTTTTAGGCTGACTTTTAGATTTTTGTATGTAATATAATGAATTGACTAGAGATATTGGTCTCAGTACTTTTTTAGACATGCATAATATGTCAGCTGATGGTGGCCATGTGACTGCGGTTTCACTTATTTAAACTTGTAACAAATTTATTTGTATGAATCTGATGAAGTTGCCGCATTCACAACAACGAAAAGCACTTTATTCAGTTAATAAACAGGTTAATTGCCATCGTGTTTCGCCTTTACTGTTGGATATATTGTGATATTGATATATATATTAACAGAGGGGACAAGCCACCACCCACACCTATACCCTCTGCTAATTATATATACTAACTCTGAGATCATATAATGTCAAGGAAAAGGCATTTTTCCAAACCCTGAGAAATGTGCAATCCCACACATTTGTCAACCATATGTGTAGTTGAACAAATGTTGTCGACTAAACAGATGTCCGCCATACATGGAACTGACAAAATTCAGTTTCCCATATATATATATATATATATATATATATATATATATATATATATATATATATATAAAATTCAAAAGTAATCCCAAAAGGTCACCAAAGGAATGCGGTAATATCCAAACACTGTAGACCAATAAATAATTCCATGTTACCACCATATCAAGGGCACAAGAATGTTTAATATTCCATATAAAACAACAAAAACAGATAAGCGCTTTTGGGTATGGTACCCTTCATCATATCTATTAACAAATTACATTAATTCTTCTTATATACAAACTACTATCCAATAAGCATTTCACAAAGTTTGCGCCAAAATCAGAAAATAACAGACATATAATTAATCAACCAACCAACATTCAATATTCAGTTCTTCACCCAATCATAATGCCTTCAACATAACATAGCCAATAGCTGCCATTCTAAGGATCGGCAATGCTGTTGGTTAAATACTCAAAATGCACTTTCTCATTGGTGGTTAGTAAATACAAAGGTATATGTATGAGTTTAAAATCTTATTTCAGTAGACATAGCCCAAGTCTTGAAATAAAAACTAAAATCAAAGTGTCCACATTCTAAAGTAAATATTGTACATGCTCAATCATCCTTTTTTGAATTATGGGCATGTATGAATAAAATACAGTCTTCCTTGCCTTCCTGCTTAAAAAAGATCTATATCTAGTGTCTCTATTTCAGTTCTCATCGTGCTTGTATTCATACTGGTGCGAACTAGACATTTTGTAAAACCTACAAATTAGGGCTTCAAAAATGTCACATAATTATGATCGTTCGTATGATGTGTATATATTCATGTTTAAATGTCCGTATACATACCAAAAGCTCAACAAAATAAATATTGTATATAAAAATTGTATATAAAAAAGTATATATGTATGTAAGCTATCACTGCCTAGCTTACAACACTGCTAAAATCGGCCCCATCTTTTCAATGTGCCATAGGCTAAATTTTCCCAGTACCCAATGTCATTGGTGGACATATGACGAATCAAAAGCTTTGAATTTGGGGCAGGAGTAAAGGTAGGATGTGCCTAAAAGATTATTAAATCTTGGAGATTTAAGAGCAGCAAGAAGCTAGCCTACCAGTCACAGCTATACTTTGATACCAGAAAATAAAAAAATGGTTAAAGAAACTAATCTAAATTACTATTCTGTCAAAATTGCAAATCAGTCTCTACCATCAGTAAATCTGAATCTGCAGCTTACTACAAATGTTTAAAAGACTTGTACATTATTTATATGGAAAATCTTGATAATGATCCTAGGCTGGGATTCAGAGACATTTCCTTGGAAACTGCTGCAGCAAAAAGTAGCAGTTTCTAAGAACACCGGCAAATGTGATTCAGAGACATGATTAGCTATTTTAATTTCTATAAGTCTTTTTGGATTTCTACTACCATGATGGAATTGACCCCATTCCTAAGTCAAAGTATGATTAAAGTCCATAAAATTAATATTGTTTCAATTTTTGATGTTAGCCAGAAGTGCTCTTTGCAGCACCAGTAATGTGCCCAGAGCCAAGTCCTTTAACAATTCGTATGAAGTTACATATATTGGTAACATGTCTAAGTATGAAGACCCGTTGCTCCCACTGCTGTTGGAACTGTCTTGGTATCCTTCTTCCACGTTGCCCTCATTTCTGCCTGTAAATCCTGGTATTTTATGACTTTGTGTCTCTTTGTACATAAGACACTGTCGTCACTGTGTGTAGCAATTTCAGTGATCAATGCTACTTTTGTCTTCATTTCATGGACCACTATATCTGGTTTTCTCGCATCTATTTTTGAACTGTTGGTAATGGGTGTTCCCATGTGATATAAACTTAATTTTCTATAATGCTTTGTGACTCATGTTTCCAATGTTTTTCAACTACTTCAGTATTATAGTGTTTGCACAATCCCCAGTGCAACAGTCTTGCCACATTATTATGCCTTTCAGTATACAGTCCTTCTGCCATTAGTGTACCACAACCAGCAACAAGATGTGTGACTGTTTCCAATTCTGT
Source organism: Protopterus annectens (assembly GCF_019279795.1). Taxonomy (NCBI): domain Eukaryota; kingdom Metazoa; phylum Chordata; order Ceratodontiformes; family Protopteridae; genus Protopterus; species Protopterus annectens. Next base: position 1,020,369,735 of record NC_056743.1, read on the forward strand.
TTTATGAAACCTACATTTGTCTGTTTCTCCCACATGTTCAATGGACTTTGCAAATCAATGTGTATGTAGTCCACTATCTCGGGCTGCCAATATTGACCTTTCATCTTTTGGTTTAAATTCACCTCTCCTTAACCATTCCTGCATTCGATCCTGATCAACATGAGGTTGTTTCAAGAATTTTTTGTACTTGCAACTAAATTTATGTTTTTTTCACATTTTTGCCTTTTCATCTGATCCTTCACCTTATATTCATTCTTTTGTTTTTTGGCATATTCAGTTGCTGCTTGATTTTTATGTACTTCTGGTCTGATTTCCATTCCCACTTGATACTGATATGCATCTGCTAAATTAAACAGGGAAGTCATCTTAGAATTATTACCCTAGTGATTTAAAACTTTCACTGTGTTTGTGTCTTGTGAGGTCAGCAGATATGTATGCTGTCCTTTGATTGCAGATCTGTACATGTAATCAATTTCAGGAGGCCCATACCTCCTTCAGAACGGGGAATATATAGTCTTGGTATACACACCAATTTTTATAAATCATTTGATAAGCATGAAGCATCCTTCTTGTTTTTCTGTCCAACAGATCCAGTACTTTTTGAGGCCAATCAGTCTCTCCAAAACTGTAAGAGAAAATTGGTTTATAGCTTAGACTTTGTTCCTAGATGTCAGCACTGTTTTCAGTATTAGTTTTAATCTTCTAAAATATTCCTAAGTTTTATTCGCATTTGTTCATCCTTCATCAGTTCCTAAATATTTATACACTCGCTCTTGCTCAAGTTCTTTTATATCCTATTCCTGTCCAAGGCTGATATTGTCTTGGTGCTGTAGCTTTCCTGCTTTTGCACATTTATCAAGAGCAAATGACATTCCTATATCATCTGAAAAATTTTTGACCACTTAGAGTTGTGTTTTCAGTTCCTCATCTGATGAACTATAGAGTTTTAAATCATCCACAAAAAAAGAAGAGAAGTCTTTAAATTTTGTCATTTTCTGGAAGCTAAATTGTAGCCATGACCTAATCTGTTAATTAAATAGCTTAATGGGTTAAGAACAAGACAAAAGAGCAGCGGTGACAAAGAGTCACCCAGGAATATCCCCCTTTGAATTTTTATCCTTGGAATAATAATTTCTTCTTCATCATGGCTTAACAGCAAAGTGGTTTGCCCCTGCTTCATGGTCGCTGTAATGTAATTGATTAGTGGAGGATGTATCTTATACAATTTCAAGCACTCTTTTATCCATGAATGTGCGATACTATCAAATGCTTTTTTGTAGTTTAGCCATGCCATACGTAGATTCTTCCCCATTTTGCAGTTCTCCATTATGACTTTATTTAACAACAAATGATGCTTTGATCCATATGACTTTCTTTTGTTACCCTTTTGTTCTTTTACCATGATTGAGTTTTCTTCTAAATGACTAAAAACTCTGTCGGCATCAGTTCCAGTGTATAGTTCATATGTGGTTGGAAGGCAGGTTATTGGTCTATAGTTTTTAGGATAGCTTGCAGGTTTGCTCTAAGTAGGAGTATTGCTTTTCCTATTGTTAATCAAGTTTTTATTTATTTATTTATTTATTTATTTATTTATATTTGTTGACCGGGAGTGTCCGACTGGACGTAGGTCCATTTTCAGCGGAGGCCTGGGGAGAAAAGCTCCACAGTTAAAATAAACAGACAGTAGTTACATTGGATTACATAGCGATTAACAATTTACATAGCAATTACTTACAACATATTTACAGATGAAGAACATAGTACATCAGTAGACAACTAAAATCTTTATCTGTGAAGTACATAACAAACATTAACAAATGTTACAATAAGAAGTTCCTGCTGTATAATAAGTACTAGGCTTATGAGCATCTGAGCTTGCTATAATCAAGGTAGTTAGTGGAGTGGAAAGAAAGGTAGTGGTTGGATGGAGTGGGTGATATTAGAGTGGGAGTTGCAAGGGCATAGCCAGCATGTTTTTAGGTGCGCTTTTAGTAAAGTTTTGAAGTGGGTGCATGATGGTATGGAGGTAATTGTGGGTGGGAGAGAGTTCCATAATTTGGCTATGGCGTTGTGGAATTGTGGATTAAATTGCTTCCTACAGTTTTCAGTGGTCTTAGCCTTATTGTGACTCTATTCCTGTGGTGGACCTGTTTGCCTTTTTTACTTGTTGTGGATTCCTTTTTGGGGTCCTTGTATCTTCTTTCATAATTTGGCTATGGCGCAAGAGAATAGTGCTTCACCAGCAGAGTTATTGGCTTTAGTGGTCTGCAAGTGATTTTTGTTGCTGGATCTTTTTGGTCTGGTGGTACGATAGGGTTGGAGTAGATTCTGGAGGGATGGGACATTTAGTGGATGGTTTACTAGTTTGTGGGCATGTGAGAGACAGTGGTGACTACGGTAGGATGCTCCTGTGGCGAATTTGGCGATTTTGTTGTAGCAGGTCTGTAGCTTGTTTAGATCGCATTGCCTTATGTTTTTATATATTGGAGAGGCATAAAGTAGGGTGGAGATAAGGTGGGAATTTGCTATTGAAATCTTTGCTGCCTTGGTGAAAAGTTGCTTATTTCTGTATAATGCTCCTAGTTTTTTGTGGACTTCTTTTATGGTCATGGATATGTGAATGTCAAATTTTAGTTTATTGTCTATTTCCGCTCCTAGCAATTTGGTGTGTTCAGTTGGGTATATAGTGGTGTTGTCTTTTGCTGTGATGTTAAAGTGAGAGTTGTTTTGAGTATTGTTTTGTTTTAAGTTGGCATCTGTTTGGGGTGTGCATATAACAGTTCTTACTCATGGATAAATCTTCATGTAAGGATGCTAATACTTTTAGCCAGAAGACAGGCACTGCATCTGGGCCTGGGTTTTCCAGTTAGAAGCTTTTCTTAACTTTGTTTCAATCTTTCTGGCTGTTGCTTCATCCCATTTCATATCCTGTACATTTTAAATACTTATTCTTTCTTTTACGTCTTCTATCCATTCAGCATCTTTGTTATGTTCCACAGGATCTTCATAGATATTTCTCCAAAATGTATCTATTTCTTCTTTTTTTGGTGGTATTTCAATTCTTTTTGCCTTGCTTCCCAATTCTATATAAAACTCTTTTGGGTCATCAATAACTAGCTTATTCTGTAGTTTTCCTTTATATTTCTCTGCATATCTTCTAGTTTTTCTGCCTGTGCTGATGCTTTTAGTTTATTATTTGCAATAATGCAGGATACTGCGGTGGTGGTGCTTTGGTAGCGTTGTCGCCTCACAGTTAGACGTTGCCCGTTCAATTCTAGTTAGAGCGTCTTCTGTGTGGCGACATGCGTGAATGGGCGTTCCTTCATTGAAGGTTGTGCATTAGGCCCGGCAAGCCAGTACGTAAAAATCTACTGCCAATCATTAGCGGACTGGAGTCCCACTGTGGCGACCCCTAACCAGGAAAAGCTGAAAGATGCAAACAAACATTTGCAATAATGCAGGATAGATCCTGATCTGTTCTGATACTGCACATTGCTTTTATCATGTCTTTCTGAGCATTTTTGATCTGTTCCCTCTTCTGTACTCTTCTAACAATGCTACCTCTTGTCTTAATTGCTTTATAGTTTTCTCTATTCAATACTTCCATGATGGCATTCAGTCTCTCCTCTTCCTTTCCCTTACTGCCCTGTTTTTTGTGGTAAAACTTTATCTGTAATTAATTTAGATGCATAGTTATATATCCTATTTCTGTTATATTGCATGAATTTCTATGAACAGTCCTAGTTAGTGTGCTCATTTGTTTTATCAAACTTCTAACTTTTGGGGGTTTATTGACTTTCTGTAGTCTATTTCTTTCATTGATCTTAATATACATGTCCATCTCCATTAGATTAAGCAACTCTTCTCTTGGATCATTTTCTTCTAAACTGAGGGCACATTCTTTGTTGTCCATTTCCTGCTGGCATTCTACAGAAAGTTCCAGAGAATCTTCCTGTGCCACATTCTCTTCAATTTCATCCTTTGTCATTCATTGCTCTTTCATATGGGAACTTACTGGCCTATCAATCCACAACATTGACTGCATCAGAGTTGCCATAGTTTCCTGTTCCTTCCCTTGCTGTGCAACTCCAACTGAACTTTTGTACTGGTTTCCTATAGAGAAAGCTCCAAAGTAACTTCACATGGCAACAGATCAGATGTTTCCCACTCCGTTTCTCCTTAATTTGGGGATCCATTGCTGCATCCTGTTGTGATGTTATCTGAGTTAGATTTTCTACATGAAATCCTTCATTTTGCAGGTGGATGCCTTTGCCTGTATTTCTCTTCAAATACCTTTTTGTATTGATTAATTTGTCTTTCTCCTTTGCATAAATATTGCACCATATCAGATCTCTCTTTCTTTCCCATGTCCAAATTTCTTTTGCATACCTTTCAAAAATCTCTAGAGTTTGTTCTTTATATTTTTGCACTTCCTTAGTTGCTCCTTTTTCCAAACAGCATAAAAGTTTCTTGGTCTATATAATGTTGTTGTTGTTGTTGTTGTGTCTTTTGGGTTTTCCTTGGTCTATATAATGTTTTTCATAAATCTATTCTATTAGTGAACACAATTTGTATTTGAAGCTACTGACAGTTTTTTTGGGCAAATATTTTTCTTTCCTCTAATTTCTCTTTTAATCTTTTTATATATCTTCCATCTGGAACTTCTGGGCTTTTTGTATAGTAGTAACAATGCACAATTTCTTTCTTATCCTCAGCAGTCCACTCTATCATCTTTATGACTCATTTGGCCTTTCAGGTTTTGTGATTTTTGTGGACTACTACTTCCTTCTAAAATGGGGGAGGGGGGCATCTTCCCCTGGAGCCTGGCCTAACCCCAATTAAGGAATGTTTCTGTGCCTTGAGTCATTTTTTCCAGTTCTGGCACCAGTGCGCCTACCTGGATTGGGCACTTTTTTATCCTGGTTCTTGTGCACCCAGCTATCTTTTTTATTTTTAATCTACTTCTGTCCATGATGTATGTTATATAAAATAAAGTCTATATATCAGTGTCGTCTTGGTGAGATTTTGTGAAAAATAGAGTCCACCTCATGTAGCTATTAAGCAAGACTTGATTTAGTCCCACTCTCCTACCTTCTTTGATTCTTCAGTGTTCAGGCCGGACTGTTGCAGGTCTTCTCTTGAGCAATCCATACATCTCTTTGCTAGATGTCCTTATTTCCTCTTACTTTCTTTATGTCTCATCCAAATCTTCTTCACCAAATTATCTTCTGCTTTCCTGTGCATGTGCCTGGATAACTGCAATATGTTCTCTTTGACCGTCTCTTCAGTTGGAGTTACTTTAACTCCAGATGTCCCCATTTCTGTTTCTGTCCCTCAGGGGTTGGGAGGGTGGCCTAATGGTTAAGGTGTTTGCCTTACAACACAAGGTACAGGGTTTGAATCGCACAGGGGATAATTGGCTAGGCTTAAAATGGCTCACAAGAGGAGTTAGCCTAGTACTAACCTATGAATCTATGAATTCATCTCCAGCAGTACTACTGTCTTTTGCTTGCTGAATTATCATCTCCCCATTTGGACCCCGGGTTCAGTATAGGTGGCTCCATTCACAATCAGCTCTGCAAACAATTGTGTATTGCCTTTGAGGTTGCAGACATAGCTAAAGAATGCCTTGTGATTTTCCTTAGCCTGGGAGGCCAAATTTACCTAAATTTGGGCTTTGGTAGACTTAGTTGTCCTCTGAGTTGTTTGTTTAGTTTGATGAAGAGTGATTTTATCCTTCTGGGTGCTATACATCCTATATTTTGCTATGATTTTCTTCCATCTGGTATACAGCCTATTGATGTTGTGATTCTACCAGGGTGGCTTGTTTTTTAAGTTAGTTCTGTACTTCTGCCTGGTGGGTACAGCTGCCTCTGTGAAGCTATGAACATGCTTATATAGGGTTTCTGTGAATAATTACGTGTAGGCAGCAGTGTTTTCAGGGTTTATGGGGGCTTGATTTTGCCAGGTTATCACTTAATAGTAGGAAGTTAGCCTCAGAGTAGCTCGCGAATATTCCTGAGTTAGCTGGGGTTCCAAGTTTTATTTTTACTACAAAGGAGACCATTTTTTGGTCTGACCTTACCAGACAGGGGGTGTGCAGCACTCTCCCATATTAGTGAGGACCATATACAGTATGGTTGCACCCCTGGTTGGTGTATTGACAATCTGATCCAGGAAGTTTGTATCTACAAAATCCAGGAATCTTTGTGCCTGTATGTTTGGTGTCATATATGATTCCCAGTTAACAGTGGGGTAATTAAAGTCACCCATGAATATGGTATTGGTTTGGATGGGGAGTGTTTCCAGTAAATTTAAATACATGGTATGGGTTCCCTCGGTCATAGAAAGGGGGGCTATAACTTGCAAGGAAATGGTATGGGATTTTGCCTATGGTGATTTGAACATGGAAAAGCTCAAGTGCATTGTCCTGTTTGACCAGCCTTAAGGTATATTTATTTTTGATATAAATCAAGACATCACCGCCTTTAGTCCCAGCCTGTGTAGTAGCTGGTTTAAAGGTGTGGAAGGTATTATAACCTTCCACTGTCAGGGTGCTCTCTGTGGCTTTAAACCATGTCACAGTGACTGCACAGATGTCAAGATTTTCTAGGGTAAACAGAACTTCTAGGGAGTGAAGATTTTTGTATTACATATAAACTGAGTCATGGCTACCTCTCAAAACTTTCTTTGAGATAGTAAGAAGTTCTAAGCATTTATTGTATTTGACTTATTTAGGTGTGTTTTCTGCTGTCTTTAAAAAGACAGATTCCTAAATTGTTCACCAATATCTCCCCTTAAAACGTTATTTGAGCATTATCTCTTATTCTGCCATCCTTTCTACTGTAAAAGCTATTATCATTCTGGGATTCTGAGGACAAGATACACATTCTTTCCAGTTATTTATTATCTTTCACCTCAGATTTCTGCATTTATGCTGAAATTATTTCCCCACTGTGGACTGTACCTGCTGACAGTGTCATGTATTTCTCATTGTGCTATACCTTAATGCTGATATATTGCCTCAAGATATCTTGGCTCCCTGTCTGAGCACCCAGAGAATGCTTGAGCTTCTTTACTTCTTGTTAATTGGTTTGTTCATCCAGCCTCATGCAACACATGGAAAAAAGCCTTGACCATATCTAGTTCATCTTTTACACTTTGGAAATATTCCAGTTAATGTTTTAAGCTTCTATTGTGATCAAGGTTTGTGTTACTTACCAGGAGTCATTTTAACGGTTTCCTATTAGAACCGCGAAGGTCCACTTACATGAATACGGAAACATTGACACATATTCAGCGGACCGCAAAAACACCAATCATCCTCAAGCACGAAATTCGAAATGTTGAATCGTCATAGTTGGCCCTTCTGCGGTATAGCTCCTTAAGGTAAGTGTGCGATAGTTACGGACCTTAGGGTTAGGGTGCGGGTTAAGGTAAGTGCATAGATGGTAATGTATGCAAGGTTTAGTGTAGGGTTAGAAGTAGGGTTTTGTTTAGTGTACGTATGTGGTTTATTTATTTTGTTTGGGGAGGTAGTATGTAGTGGGCGGTGTTGTTGGCCAACTATGACAATTCGAGATTTTGAATTTCGAGGTTTTGGGCATTGGGTGTTTTTGCGGTTCACGCAATATGTGTCACTGTTTTTGTATTCGCTGAAAAGGTCTTTCATGCTTATAATATAGACCCCATTTTAACATACCCAGCTTAATCCAGTTGCGCATTTTAGAGCTAACTTATTCTTCTCCCTACTTTGTTGTGGTAATTTTTTAATTAAAAGAATAAATCATGATTTTTTTAAATGTTGGCAAGGTCCCTGGAAGTGAAATTAAACCACTTACTTCGGTTAAAAACAAAATTTTATCTTCTGGTAAATGGCTGGTTCTACAACTGGATCTCCTGTTTCATTTCTGACTTATCAGAAAATTTTTCATCACAATTTCTACCAACTTTATTTTCATTAGTGACTCATTTCTGGGTTATCAGAAAATTTTTCATTACAGTTTCTACTAACTTTACTTTCAACTTCTTTAATTCCTTTTAAAGTAGAGTTTAAATCTGTTTTATAGATTTGGTATACATTTCTTGTTTCCAGCAGAATCCCACATTTTTCCTTTTTAATTATTTAATCTCTCATTGGATACATTTTTGATTTCTACATTGCACTGTTTCATTTCTAGAAAAGTCTGGAACTGCAGAAACCATATCAGTGCTTTCATTCCTATTATATTTGTATTACATATGTCTCCTGTACTCCCCAGAATTTTGTTCTCATTAATATTTTGAAATAGTTCACGCCTGCTAGACCCATCTTTTCATTTTCTTGACCATGGCCTGCAGTGTTGACAATGCTGGCAACTACTTTCATGTACAGTTCTGTTTTTAATAACTTTTTATTATATATTTCTGACATTTTGCACATACCAATGATAAAACAAAAATAGAAGAAAATAATATATTCTAGATTACTGTAACAGATTCTGAAAAATTTGGAAAAGGAAAAGAAAAAACATACAACCAATAAGCATTCAAAATGACCAAATAAAATTGTTTTGGTTTCCAAATTTCCTGAAAACGTCTTATGACAAACTTACATTCCAAAATCAAACAGCAGGCTAAAGACACAAGAAAACTTAATGTATAATTCTTTAGATATTTATGACTGAGTTCTGGTTTACATCATTAACTTAAACATAGCTTATTGTGAAAAACTCAGTTCCAGAAAGGTTTTAAGCCGAAATGATTACAAAAAACACACCACCATTTGCAGTTTGACTGAGAAATATGAATTTACAAAATAATCAAGACACTCTTAATTTTCTTAGGTGAGCATAAATAAACTGTTTAAGTTTAGTCCAGAAAAAAATATGCCAGTGTGTCTAGACTTCCAAGAAGCAAAGGAATCAAAGCCTTATATCTGTCTCTAACAGTTGCATACATAACTGACATAGTAAGGTGGAGTGAAATTCAGTTTTATATAAACAAGTACTTGGTTGTCTATATCAACATATTATTTAATCACAAATTATGTAGCAGGAAGGTATCTCTTACTCCTAGTCTAATAATCATAGATAAATGGTCTAAGCAGCTTTTAATAATTAAACTGCTACATAAACAAGCCCTTGGATTCAGAGAGATTATTACTGTCAGGGGTGGCAGCACAGTGGCACATAGGGTAGTGTTTTCATGTTACAGCAAGAGATTGTCTGGTTCGATTCCTGGCTGAGGTGCCTTGTGCAGAATATACATGTCATCTTTGTGTTTGAGTGGGTTTTTCTGGGTGCTGTGGTTTCCTTCCATATTCCAAAGATTTGTAATAGATGGGTTGGACACTCTAAAGTGTGTGTGTGTGTGTGTGTGTGTGTGTGTGTGTGTGTGTGTGTGTGTGTGTGTGTGAACAACCAAGGCAGGGCTAGCCACCTGGTGGTGTGAACACAAGATAATGGTCACTACTGATATGATACTCTGACCTCATGTGCAAAAATTAGAAAAGGGGTTATGAATGGATGGATATCACTGCTAGTGTTAACTGGCTAACTCTGGACCACCAAATTTTAACTCACTGGTAATAATCTCCAATTCAGAGACAAGGTAAGGCTGCACAAAGAAACATCTCATTAACAGTTAATTACCATATTTCTGAACAGAATACTGCTTTGTCAGACCTGACTATGTTAGTGTTCCTCCTGCCAGCCCTTGCACCACAGTTGCACAGGCACCTCCCATCACACACACACACACACACACACACACACACACACACACACACACACACACACACACACACACACACGTACATATGCAGAGATGACTTTGCTATATACTCACCTCTCACAGAGGACCACTCAGAATCACATAAATGCAAGCACACATCCATACAGCCAGATTCATGCCTATATAGATGTGCATGCATTTGTACACACACACACACACACACACACACACACACACACACACACACACACACACACACACACACACACACACACACACACCTGAATGATTCTTACCTGTAGTTATGCTATAAGCCACACCAATCCATAGGAGTGAATGAGTGTATGCCATCAAAAAACTGCACACACATTATCTCCTTATGAGAAAAATAACTTGGTGGAGGGACTCAGTCATTCTACTGTGTAATTTCAGTGGCTGCTGCATTTCTGGGGGAGTGCACATGACTAATTAGCACTAGTCACTCCACTGGGCTGCTGTATTTACATGCAGCTTCACCAGCAAGGTTGCTGCATAGCAGAGAACATTCTCTGAATCACTGGGGCCTATTCCACTGCAAAAACCTTCAGAGAAAGCCTCACTGTGGCATAAACTGATAAAGTTCTGACTATGGCCTAGGCAACCTGAGTTTGATTAGCAGCTCGGATGTCTGAGAAATGGTCAACTGGTCATGCCTATCCTGGGAGGAGGACACACACATGAATGCTTCTTGCATTAAATCTCTTGTGGAGGCTGGAGATGTACAAAGAGAGGCATTGTCCTAAATGGGAATAGGCAGGGCACATCAGTCGAGTTACCATGGAGCGGGTACCAAATGCCTCATGTTTCCATTGCACATCTGCCAATTGGACTGTGTGTGCATGTGTGGGTAGAGTAATGGGATGTTAAGGCTTAAGGTTATAAAACCCTGCAGCAATATGACATTGCATCAGGATGTCTCTATCTTCTCATCTGCCCTGAATAGAGAAGTCTGAGGGTGATAAGGAGAGCCTGAAAGACCTAGTGGAAGAGGAGAAACACTGATGGCATCTGATGATCAGCTGCAAGGTGTAGTACACAGTGAAAAAAAGAGAAACCTTTGCAATAAAGGCTTCTACAATAGTAAGCCTTTCTGAATCTCAGGAAAGTAGAGGTGCATCATCAAAAGGCAAAACTGGATTGTTAGATGGGGAGCAGGACACCTGAACATAAACTGATGAAGGAATGAATGAATGGCATCTCTTTAGGTCCAACCTATCAAATGCCACGGTTGTTGAGTGCTGCCTGTATTTGCGATTTCTGAACACCAAGCAGCACTATTTCACAGCTAGTATATCAACATAGTGACAATGCAAGTGCAAAGAAGAAGGGAAACAGTATTGCATACTAGAAACGTTTTGCCCTTCTTTATATTTGTGTGATTTGGAGTTGGTATACATTATATCCATGGGTGCTGAGTGCAGGATGCTTTCCCCATGAAAAAATGCTTAAAGTGGTGTTTTTAATAATTTTTGTTTTAGACAACCAGTAGGGATGTTTGAGTAGTTGCTTAAATGTGCGTGTGGTCATTTCTGGTTATTTGATTACCACAGCTATCAATATATCGGGTATTTTAGTATTTGGAATGCAATACTTCTGGCTCCTGACTACATGTCCTATGATTTTACATATCCTTGATCTGTTGGATATGTATATACAACTCAACAGGGTGCAAAAGGCATAAAACCAAAGTGGGCTCGTTTATTTATTTATTATTTGATAACCATTAGGTGGACTGGTCCTGAGACCCTTTTCAGTCATGTACCAGGCTCAGAGGCAATAAATGGCTTACTAAACATGGAATGTCTAGCTATAATTTTTCCCAGATATGCATTTATGATTTTACCAACAATTTTCAAGACATATAGCTAATATTAAAAAAAGATAGGAAACCCGTACAGTAATATATAGTAAATTCCAAACTAAGACTATTCAGTCTTGTGTACCTCTGAAGGATTCATGATTATTCATCAAACAGTTTTGCCCCAGTGGACAGCAACAAGAAAAATAATCACCGAGAACCACTCTCGGTGAACAAAACAGAAAGCTGTTTTTTGAAGGAGACAAGAATCCCTAAACCCCTCCAACTTATATATACCAACTCCACAGTGGCACAAAAGTAGAAAAAGGGCAACAGTTGGGGTTTGCTGAAAGTTAATCTCCTTTGCAGTCAGTCTGAGAAACAGTAGTTGAATTTTCCTTATATTCCTCCTCTGGACTTTATTTCAACATTCTAGTTAGTAGAGCTATATCTAAAATCATAATGAGTCTTTAAATCGTAATAAAAGGTTACATAATAAAGTGGCCATAGGCCAAATAAGCCCTCACTCTGGTAACTCCTTGGTGCAAAGTTATTCTTTCCTTCTCAGTACCATATAAGTTTCAAATTTCAAATTTTAAAAAAAGGTATTTTTCCCTTCTCCTCTTACTGTAGTGGTTAAGGAAATCCTAATGATCAACAAATAAGGGAGAGAAGTGAAGGGGGAGAGAAGTTTCAATGTGGCTGCAAGTGTTGCTATCATACAGTGCATGAAGTGGAACACAGCTTTCTTACCAACTAACCAAGCTTAGTATAACATTACTTGTATCCAACAGTTGTGAAAGCCAAATTGAACCTCTAACCTTAATCAATAAGATACGTATTCATCGAGTATCATAACCATCCCCAAGCAACTTAATAAATTAACTTTGTCTTTGTATTTGTACATCCATGTTCCAATATTCCCTGTATCCTACTCAAAAGTGGGAAGAATTCCTTCAGAAGATGTAGCTAACATGCACAGACTACCCCTGTTTACATATGTACCTACAAACCAGCAAGATAAATCCTTTAAGAAGTATTCTTACAGTTAAGCTGGCATGCACTAAATATACAGAACCAACTGATATTGCCAACATCCTAGCAGATAGGTTCAGTGCTAACTTTACCCCCCTCTCACCCCCTAGTTCCTATAATCACGGCTGCACAGGTAAAAAACACACTCTCCAAAGCCAAGAACACAGCATCCATGGGACCTGACAATATCCCAGGCTGCGTCCTACATGAACTACAGAATGAACTGGCACCCTACCTAAGTACCATGTTCAATCATTGCCTCACCTCAGGCTTTGTACCCACTGAATGGTGCACCACAACGGTTATCCCACTCCACAAAGGGGGAGCCACGACGGACCCCAGGAACTACCGCCCCATTAGCCTGATGAGCCTGGTCTGCAAGACCATGGAACGTATCATCGTGAACCTCATAAACAAAGACATTGGTAATCTCCAAACTCTGGACCCTACCCAGTTTGGATTTGTAAAAGGCAGATCATGTCTCCTAAACCTGATTGACTTCTTTGAAGCAGTCACCAAAACCATAGATGAGGGTAAAATGGTTCACACAGCTTATCTAGATCTCGCCAAGGCTTTCAACACCATCCGCCACTCTGGAATTATAGATAAGCTCACTAAACTAGGTATAAATCCCTATGTCACAAGATGGGTTGCCAACTGGCTCACGGACAGAACCCACACTGTGAAAGTAGCGGATTCCAAATCCGACATCAGACCAGTGACAAGTGGAGTACCACAGGGTTCAGTCCTAGGTCCTCTCCTGTTTGGTATCTACTTCTCTGAAGTGCAGGCCAACACAGAAGGTCTTTGGCTAACAAAGCTTGCAGATGACTACAAACTAGGAGCCATAATCAAAACTCCTAATGATGTGGACAAACTACAAAAGGGCCTCACTGAGACAGATACCTGGTGTCAAAGCCATGGCCTGAAGCTCAATGCCAAAAAGTGTATTGTCATCCCCTTTGGTAAAAACTCTGTACCCATGAACTACCACATAGCTGGTAGTCTACTTAATGCCGAAAATGTGATGAGACCTTGGGACACAGGTGGACAGTAGTCTCTCCTTTGATAATCACATCGCCACAGTGGTCAGGAAATCCTTCTACGTGGCTCATCTCATCACAAAAGGATTCTCATCCAGAAAAAAAGAGGTCATTGTTCCCCTCTAGTCGTCACTCATTAGACCCATTATAGCGTATAACACCCCTTGTGGTATGTACCTCACAAGATATCTACCACAAACGGAAAGACCACAGAAATACCTCACAAAGAGGATTACTGGCCTCAAACAGATGCCCTATGCAGACCGTCTCAAAAAACTACAGCTTTACTCCATCGCATATCGCCTACTCAGGGGCGATCTCTGCCTAACATACAAAGCTATGTCAAACCCAGAGCTGTTGGACATGCTCCACTTAAAGAAATCCCAATCCCTCAGAGCTACACGCTCTAGGGACCTAAACCTTGTCACCTCAATAAACAGAACATGCTGGAGGGATAGATTCTTGTCCCAGAGACTTCCCATACTCTGGAACAGACTACCTATCTATGTCAAACAGAGCTCCTCATTAGCACTCTTCAAGAAAAATCTTGATGATTGGATGGGAAATGGGAAATTCACCCCGGGGATCACTTCTGTGGCTCTGCTCGACAGGGGCGCACAGGAAAATAAATTTCTTGGGTGGCGAAAGCCAGGGTACATTTTTTGGCTAGGCTTGTATGGGCCCTAGGGCCGATTGCCTATTACCTACCTATGAACCTAAAACCTACACCTAGTAACAGTATTCTCTTTATTAAACACATTCCTGAAAAAGGAAGTTCCTTGCTAACATACAGTGAAGGAGTTAGAGAAAAAGAAGAAAGACTAGAAGTCCAAAGTAAAATCAACAAGGTTCGGCTAGCTCAGTTTCACTTACAAACCAATGATTCTACACATATTTGATCATATCTTTTTTTTTTATAATTGCAGCTATTGACCCCTCCATTTTTGTCTCTCTCTCAGCTTACCACTATGAGACACTCTGTTTCATGCAACTGGAGACTGCCTTCTGCTTGGTGGTATTTAAATGTTGTCTGCCTCTAACAAGTCAGTACGTTTTTTTCTGCACCAAGAATAACACTTTTATTTTTTTTAAATCTATGCACACATAACCAGAGGCAGCCATACAGCTTCTCATTGCCCCACCACAAACTATATTCAACACTCACAGTTACTATTATGGAAAAGAATGATGCTGACAGACATCTGACAAAGGACCCAAGTACTCTAGTAACTTAATACTCCAGTACAGTATATTTTGACAGTGGCAGTAACTAGAAATTCCTGTTTTATAAAAAAAAAAACTTCCTTTTAGCAAGCATGAGTCCTAGACATCATTGCCATTAATGTCCTCGGAAGCACTACTGTATCCTACAAGACTTCAGGTATGGGGATGAACATATCACTTACCTATTCTGTTAAATATGTGATGCAGGTACATTCTTCAATATTAATGGCATACTCTGAAGCACTCGAATTTCTATTGGCACAAATACAGTGGGTGTTCAGGGGTTATTTAGCTTATAAGGGTGAAGCATAAAGACCTTAGTAGCTGTAGATGCAATTACAGGTACTAGGCATCTTTGGAAGAGAGGGGGTGTGGCCATTCTCATTAAGAACATTAGTGTACATATTTAATAGTGTGGCTGAAAAGCAGATGGGAAGGAGTGTTAACGCCCATTTTATAGCCTATTTTTACCATGGACAATCAGATATTCTGGTGGGAAAATCCCCTATAGAGAAAGTTGACTTTGCAGAGTGAGAGAGAAAATTACTGTTGCAGAATCTCATTGCATAATGCACCCATAGGACTCCACAATTTCCTCCCTCAAAAATCTACTCCTATGGCAAAGATGCATACAGATTCTTCACAGATTAGTTGATGAATTACCTGTTTTTCATGACATTATGTCTAGGACAGATAACAGTTATTTATCACAGGGTTTATCAGCAAATTACCCTAGAGTTATGCCGGAGTAGATACCGTTATCTGATCCTGCTGGGTTGATTTATGTTATTTTTTTGTTTGCACTCTCCTGGGTTTAGGCAGTTAATGACTTTTTAAAACTAAGTCCATAGGATTTCCCTGGTGGGTGTACTGAGGTTACAGGACGATTGAGCAGTCTGTTGTAATGATTCAAAGTGATAATGTTACAAATAGGATACATTTGAGGGTTACCTGTATACTCACTTGAGGATGTGGGTAACAGGATTATGCTTGGATGGTCTAAGACAGATGCAGTTATTCATGCATTCACTGGTGGTTATACATCAGAGGTGAGCTTTTTTATCACTTCAAATAGGCATTAGCAACTGAGGACTGAGCAGATGGATTATAAAATAGCAACAACAATGGAAAATTCTAAACAAAATTTTTATTGATTAACTACACAAGGGTTTAAGCTGTCAGAGAAGCTAGTAGAAATCTAGGTACCAACATTGTAAACCCTTTAGATACCTTGGTTCAGGGGTGCTTAAATGCTCAGTTGGCCATATTTCACAGATATTTGGCTAGCCACCTGCAGGATGCATTAAACCTGTCTGTAGAGATGGAGAATAAAACTGTCAGGCTGGTTAAACGAAGTTCCATTGCTGTCTTTCTCCTCTGAGCAGCAGGAGGACTTAAAGCTGCCCTTCTCAGTGGTGGAAATGATGTAATGATGTACACAACCAATTAGTTGAAGATGAGCAGTCCTTTGCTTCTTTGTCCTTGGTGGGCTCCTGGAAATGGTTTACAGGGATATTAACAATATTTTTTTCCTTTTTGCTGAAGGTTTGTAATGTTCATTTGTTAGATGAGCAAGCTCTTTCATTTCATGGAAACCATGATTTCTAAAGTAGGGAAAACCCACTCACATATGGAGAATTTAGCCCATTTCAGTACCACTAGTTTCTGTCTTGGTACAGTCAGATCTAACAGGGGTTGTACAAGGCAGACTATGTGGTGCAAGCTATCCTTGCTGCTGAATGCTTGAGACTGATACAGGAAAGGTGTTTGACAAATTCACTCAGGTATCTTTTTATTGTGCTTTCACATCTCACTTTTCTAGATCAGGTTATAACAGCCATATAGAAAAAATACATTACGGCCTGATTTTTTTTTATATGAAGTTGGGTCCAAATTTTATTTTAGTAAGACGTGAAACTAGGCAGAGGTGTCCTCTTTCCACTGTTTTGCTTACTTTTGGCTGTGGAGTAATTAGTGATCAGACAGATGGAGTTTAGTGGCGTTTAACAGTGTTTTCAAGCAAGCAAGGTCTCTTTCCATTAAATCAGTACATAGAAGACGTATTATTAACCTTTCCTGATCCTTTGGATATTCTTCTAAAACTCGTACATTTGACCTCTTCCTTTGTTAGGGTATCAAACTTGAAAATTAAACTTTCAAAGATGAATGTATTGTCCATATTTTTTCTTCAGTATTGGAAATGAGGCAAGCATTATGCTTAAATTGTTCAGACAGGAATAAGAAGTACTTGGAAGTATGAATTAGCATACAAGCATATCAGAATGAAACAGAATTAAGAAATTGATAGGCTTTTAGATAGATACTTGATTTACTAGGAGACCACTATTTTTTTTCATATAGGAAAATATAAGTCCATTCTTCTTCCACAGATGCCACATAGATGTGTCATCTGTACCTATTTTGGGAGAACTTTCCTATTTTCAGGCCTGATTTACCCCTGAATAGAATTATTTTTGGAGGCACGTCCCTGCTTTCAGGCTTGATTTACTCCATCACAAAATATTCTGGATCCCCTCATCATGTGACTTTTTAAGCTGTCAAGTACACAGAAAACCACGCTATATGGCCAACATGCTAGTGGCAACAATATATAAAGAAAGATGACACACTTCTTATATCTCCCCTTTTTCTGAAACAAAAATAAATGACCTTATCTGGTAGAATTTTGTAATAGAGTCCACTAAAGTCTCCAGATTGTATAGTGTCTCTTTCATAACATGCTTTTCTTTTTCTGCCATTTTTCTTACTGTTTTTAAGCATGTTTCTGAGTGAAATTCTATATTTCTGCTGAAAGCGAGAAGAGTTTTGTTCTAGTTGGTATTTCAGTTTTACGATAATTAGCTGTGCAGATTTTTAGCTGGCTGTTCTTAATTTTCAAGGTCTTTGTTCCTATTTTCATTGTCTCTAGGATGAGATATATGGAGCCATATCCTGTGCAAACTACCTTGGTCTACCCTGAGAAATGGGAAATGAGTAAATGGGCTGGCAGATTGTACAGATCTGTTTAGGTAGCTGTCAGGATTAACCTGTTTTAAGAGAGACCGCAACAAGGAATAAGTTTGTAAGGGGCAATAATTCTCCATTCCCGACTGTATTTAAAAGCTATGCATCTAAATATTTTTTGTATTCATAGTGCATGATACATGTTCTGTGAAATGGAAATAGTAGGACTCCGTGGCAGCTCATGATTGGTCTTGGAAAAGAAAGGCAAGCAATGGTCATTCTTAGCTGTATGCTAAGTGGTGGCTCAAACAGCTTTAGTAGCAAACCTCTAATACCAAGATCAAGGACAAAAGTCCTGGGAGGTACTATAAAGCAAATTAGGAAATCGTTGCTTCCCCAGTTTTTGCCACATGGAAGATTTTGTTACACATAATAAGAGAGATGCAAGTGTTCTCAGGTCCACAGGTGGATGGTGTGTTATAATGGTGGGTCTGTATGTTTGCTGCAGATTGACAGGTCTAAAATGTATCTGCTTCATAAAATAAAGCTCTCGTTTTCACTTTTGCTTTGGGATGCTGAATTATAACACAGGGAGATATGCTGTTGTCTAAGTTTCCAAGCTGGGGGGGGGGGGGGTATTTTGAATTTCCATCTTCCTGCACTCTTTAACTATTTAGTAAAGGTCACAATGCCTGCCTCTCTAGATATTCACATATTGTAAGTGGTTACAGACTCTTAAGAGACACAGTGTTGCTTGTTTTGTGTTTCTGGGAACAGCTACAACAGATTGCAACTACCCCAATACTGTGTGCAGGTAAGGCTTTATTAGTATGTGGTCTGTGTTTGTGAAATATAAGGGGTTCATCTGGAGGCATGTTATTTTCTCCTTCTAATCTCCTGAGAGGTTTTGTCACTACTACCCAAATTTCCAGACACTTGTATGGATTCTAGCTTTTGGGCCAAAACAATAGATTTTTGGGGATTGACTTGGGTTGTCATTGTTCTAAGGGAAGTTGAAAGGGCTTGTAGGATGATATGGGGTCTGAGTTATGCACTGTTATTGGTACAAGGTAGCCGGAACTCTAGACCTGATGTGATTTCTCTTATCATGCAGCACTTTACTAGAACTTTCACCATATGGCAAAGAAATGTACTACGAATAAGTAAAGACAGATAGGCCATCTGGTTCCAGCGTTGTAAGGTGAGCAGCTGGAGATATGCTGTCAAAGTGAAATGATGAGAAAAAATGGTTCTGGTCAAAGATTGATCTGCATTTAGATATTGTTAAACAAACACACACCTAGGGGGATGGCAATAGAGCTGGCAGCTGTATGTGTATTCTGGGTCAATGCAGTACTATCCCCAGCAAGGGAAGCAATACATGCTCCCACAATAGCTTGATCAATTAGTGTGGGAAGTTATGCCTTGCCTATAAAGCAATGTAGTGAGGAACTACTGATTATACAACAGTGATAATTCTAGAGGTAGTGGTTTTCCATATTCATTCGATAATTGTAGAACCACAATTAGGATAAAATTTATTACCCAGTCCATGGTCAGGCTCTGGAAAAAGTTACCTATAGAGATAAGAAAAAGTAACTCATTACAGGCTTTAAAGAAACCTTTGGACACTTGGATGGATAGTTTGGTGTATTCAATCAACCTGGAAGCTGTGTTAGTACCCTCAGACTATATAAGGTTCACAGGAGGCAGTTACAGAGACAGATCCCAACAGGGTAGGGCAGTCTGTGACTGTCCACAGCTCATTCAGCAAACATCACTTAATTAATTACTGGACAAGAGTTGATTGTTGCACAGAACATACAAGAAGTAAACATTAAATAGAGTCTCTAGTGACCACTTGTGTGTTTTAATGGAATAAAAATGTTAGTATGTGTTCTTTAGAGATGGCATGGCACCATCTGTTGGGCTTTAGTAATACTTTGGTGCAACATCAGTCCATCATAAAAAAACTTAAATCAGCAGCAGATGGCATGGATATGAAGGTCGTGCAGCACTTATGAAAGGAAGTTGGAGGCATGAGACAGGCACAGACAGTCCTGATGGCTTTATGAATCACTTTAGTTTATTGTAATTTACAACCTTAATGCTGGAGGGGAATTTGAATATGGTTTATTGGCTATGCTTGGTTAGACCTGCAATGGTTGTAATGACTGTAGGCAGATTAACTAGCACTTGCCTATGAAGCTATAAATTACAACACATCCACCATATGAACTGTATGCTGTACATGCTACAGTGAAGTTCTTTCCTGCATCTATTAAAGTAATAAAGGCATACTAAAGGCAAGGAAAACATCCACAAAACTGCATTAATGCCTCAGTTAGGCTGGACTCATTTCCCATTGTAAATAACTGCATAAAACTACACATGTTTTTGTTATTTGTGCAGACATTTACAATAGGAAATTAATTCAACCTGAGTGTGTGTTTGTTTGTGTGTGTGTGTGTGTGTGTGTGTGTGTGTGTGTGTGTGTGTGTGTGTGTGTGTGTGTGTGTGTGTGTGGTGTGCGAAAGAGAGAAAAAAAATACCTGGATATAGTAACAGGTAAGCAGTCCTTAGCATATTATTGCAAAAAAAAAAAAAATGTTTTGGGGGTTTCTACCTCACTGCAATTATTTTTATCTTCTGTTTGCTGTTCTACTTTATTACAGCTATTTTTATCTGGTATGTGCAAATATATTGAAGTTTCCTAATGTTATCTGTAAATTTTGCTGCAAGTGCATTACATCTAATTTGTAATTATACACACCTAATGATGAAACTGCTCTTGTTTTCTTTATACTGAAACATCATCAAATAGGTTAAAACAGTGCAAAATCTAGACAAAGTAATTTTTTTTATTAATATCATAATTTATATAAAAAACAGGATTTGTGCCTTATTGCAGATCTGTGCATAAGCTCACTTCAGTCATTCAGCCATGGCATGTCAGCTCCCATGTGAAACTTCTATCTTTTTTTATGAAATCTGTGATGATGTGTGGTAGTGCTGACTATGGCAGAGAGAGTAGGGAAGTGCATGTGTAACATATGCCAGCATAACTAGCTTGAATATCAAACTGATTTGTACAGATGCTTGTGTCAAAAATGTATTTGTAAAGTTGCTTGTGTTAAAATGTATCAACAGTGGGTCCTGCTGGACAGAAAATAAATAAATATACATGTATGTCAGACTGTATTGTAACTGATGAAATGTATATATGTTAACAGAGGATGCTAGAAGGGAAGGGGTTAAGGTCAGCCCAGCTTGCCTCAAGAAAAATAGCCTGAAATTAAATGACTTTGTTTAGGCCATTAAAGATTTTATCTCACAGGCCCGAATGCAGTCAGAGACGCAATGGCTGGGCTGGGATCCTGTTCTCATTGTCCTAGTAGTAAACTAATTGCTACCCTGGGGTGCCGGGGAATGTCTGGTTAGTCTTTGCAGAAAGAATGAAAGTACTGAAATTGTTTTACATTCTCCAGATGCTGGAATAAGCCTTAACAGGGTTCTGGGTGTGCAATGTGACACATCTGTGCTAGATCCTGCCTCAATTTCTAATGAGGGGGGTAGTATGGGAACGACAGAATCAGGTGACCAGATGTGATGTTATTCTGTAGCCAGCACTGAAATTTTATTTAGATATTACTGGGAGATGTTATAGTGACACTCAGCACTCTGTTTTGGAACTGACAAGAGAAGTCATTCATTTCATCTTGCCTTGCTTTAGTAAATAAACAGGGAATATTTATTCTTCAGTCAGTTAGGAAAATATAGTGAGACTAGTTAAATATATTTTTCTGTATCTGTCTGAGTCTTTCCATCTATGTTATTTTTTATATTTCCTGTGAATTGAAACTCTGGTGTTTATTGTAAATAGATAGTCTGTATTTTCATGTTTTGTGTTTTATTATATATTATTAAATATATCTAAACATTTCATTGTGGCTGGTCTTTTAGAAAATATTTTAACTTTTGAGAGTAATTGCATTTATTTGGTGGCACTGTGGCTTTATGCTGCTTGGTTAATACTACCATTTGTATAAGTATTAATTTTACTTAGAGTAATTGGGTACCCTGGTAAGAGCCTTAAAGTAGCTGGCTGGTGGCAATGAATCTACCTTATAGTCTGGGTGGAGGTGATATAGTGGGTATATCTGTGCCAGCCTTTCTCAGGCATGTGTGTATGTGAAAATCAAATCTCAGAGTGTGTGTGCCAGCTACTTGGAACAAGGACACAGAGCACTGATTTCTGCAGTGAGAAAGTTGGAGTCTTATTTGGGGCCTGAAGAGGAAAACCTTGACCCAGGACTGGAATGTGCTCCCTGTGTGCTCTTAAGGGAAACTGTGCTTAGCGCAGAGAGCTGCATTGGAAAATGCTGTTTGTATCCATTTTTGTTCTAAGTGAATGTTCCCCACCAGTGTCAGGGCTGAGGATTGAGGCTCCTTGATTACTGGCCCAGAGGAGGGACATTACAACATCATTCATCATTGTACTAACAGTGTTTGGAATGCAGTTTTGAAGCTGTAGATGAGACTACATATCAATAGGTACAGAAAGAAGGAGGTTTATTTATCCTTAACCTTACTGTGTCTATCAGGTCCTTTTGATACCTTATGGACCTGAAGAAGGCAGATAGTGCAGTACTGAATGACATTGATCCTCATCATTGTGTAGCAGTGCAGTTTCTCTTTGAAGGAAGCTACACCTTTGTGCTATACCTGTATATGAGTTTCTTCACCTAGGCAGTGGCTGTATTAATGTATCAGCCTGTTATATGCTCAATGTAGTCCTTATGGGGTGGTATATGTAATAACATATCACAACATGCATCTTGGTGCAGTTTTTTTTGAAATACATATTATATTGCTCATCCTTTTTTATGTGTATTAACTCTCCAAACCCAACAGAGTAATTGCAGTGGCAAATAATTAGTAAAACAGAAAATTAATAATAATAATTTTTTATGTTTTATTTTCTTAAGATAATGTAGTTGTTATATGCACATATATAAACAAATTAAAGGAATGTGATAGACATTTTTTTTACTCTGACTGCATAGCACTGGTTTGACCTGTCCCACAGGGGCGCAAAGTCATGTAAGTGCATTGGTCTGATGGAGTTTTGATGCTGTATATTAAGTGCAGTGTTTTTTAGTGCTTTGGAAAACCAACTTTAAAATTTCTTAGCACTCAAGATGAAGTGTTCCCTATAGAAGCACATATCTCTGTTACGTTTTACACTAAAGTATTCAGAGTACCCAATATGGACACATACATTTGTTACTAAACATTGAATATGCACACAATGACTGTGGTTTATAGTTTTGAGTACTTTTCTGCCTGGCAGGTCCTGCCAGTTTAATACTTGTAGTACAACATCTAACTGCTGTGTGGTGCAGGGGCAGAGGAACCTGTCATGCAACCAGCAACCCAGTATCAGAGACAAGGCTGAGAAGTTAGTAGAACTATCCTGGACAGAGGTTGAGAAGATGGAGGCTTGCCAGCTCCTTTCCTGGGGTGGATAGTAGAAAGAACTGCTGTGATAGTAGCATCTTGTGGAGACTAAGCGCTTTGGCAGACCGCTTTCCATTGCTAGTCTGTGCACATGTTGATGATCAGACTGATTTGTACATAAACATCTGCTCATCCCATGTAACACCACTGAACACGCAGCATGGGAGGAAGTAAGAGGGAAAAGGTCCTCCATATTCATGTGATGGTGGCTGTCAAAATCTGCTTCTCTGCGGTGTCATTACAGGGAAATAACCTCTCAGGATCAGAGATGGAGGCATTCTATCTCTGGCCCCACTCCAGTGACTAAACTGAGATGTAAGGGAGGTCTGTACTACTTGATTAATGGACTTCAGTTATGAAAGTTTCTTACTGGGTTGGTTTACAGTAGTGACAAATAGGTCAGAAAAACTAGCATGGGAGGTTCTGTGAGCTACACATAAAAAAGTGGTTGAAACCCAACGTTCAAGTTACACTGCCCATATCATCAGGTAAGAGGCTACTGGGTGGTTCCAAGAATCAGGCTGGAAATTTCTCACAGGATTTCTTTTTTGCAATTTCATTTCTTATCTCATTCCTGTACTTTTGTAATCAGCTACCTTCTTTGTGTCAGGCATGTGTTTCAGAATCTTCCCTTATCAGGTCTCCTGTGTGCTATCATCTTTTTAAGATGGTTTATTGTAGGTCTGGCCAAAGCAGAGACATTCAGCCTTTAGAATGGTCAGTTTTTAAAGTACTGGTTTTATTTAGGTATAAGTATTTTCATGTCAGTATTTTTGTTGTAGTTTGACTGGACTTGCTATATTAGATTTTTAACATTCAAATGTTTAGTTTCTGTTCATACAATTCTTAGGGTTTAAGCATCTTAATAATGTTTAAATTAATAAAAAAATAATGATAAAAATAAATGTGTTTGCAGCAGAATTTCTTTCAGTATTTAATGTTTATTTTTCCATTGTGACATTAAATAGTTCAAATAAAAGCACAGGTTAAACTTGCAGCAGTTCAGGTTATTGGTTTGGATTGTAAAGAAGAATTAATTTCAAGCCTGATGAGCTCTTTCTGTTTCTGTATTCAGTTCACAAATTAATGTACTAAATGTAGTATAAACTAGCAGCAGTACATGGCTAACAAGGAATAAAATGGGGGGCCCAGATCTGAGGAAGGATAATACGCCTTACAGTAAAATGATATGTGCTGCATTTTGTATGACCGGCCTACTTCAAGTTGTGTGTGTTCGGCTCATGGAGTTACTGCTACCTAACGCTGGGGAGCTACGAAACTGAGTTAGTTATTTTGACTTTCTTAAGGACTGAGTATCTGGATAATGCATCAGGCAGTAACAATGGGTAGTCATTGCTATTTTCCAAGAGCCAGGATGGTAAATTCCATCAGAGTTACAAATCACAACTTTTAGGTAACATTTCTGAGGGAATGGGTTCCTTCCAGAATGTGAGCAATAATCTCAATTTTTCATCTCTGACTAATGGGCAGGTCCTGTACTCAGGCAAACCAACATATGGTATAGCTGATGAATATCAAGCTGATTATAGTTTCTCACTTGCTTTGCCGGTTATTGCCAAGCTGACATTCATTACACAGAAACAGCTAAATAAGACTGTTGGCTGTCATTTGGATGTTGCCATTCTGTCAGGTCATTTAAGTTACCCAGTGCCATAGAGCAAGCAACTTTAGGACAAGTGTTGCCATATGTTTCAGATCTGGCTTTTAAATTTTTTAATTCCAAATGGGACAACAACTTCTTTCAAATACATCATTATTGCAGGAAAAAACTGCATATGTTAGTTAATTTATCAACTACTTAATTTGAAGACCTTCCCACAACAGTATACTGATTGATGTTACGTTGGGTCACCCAAAATGGCTTGTATGGGGACTTCAACTTATGGCTCAGTGATGAAGCTGTTGAACTTGCCACTTAGTTCCTCCAAATGACTGAAGTTCCTGGTTTTGCTCAGGTTGTTTCCTCTGCAGCTCAAACTAGAATGTGGTACAATCACATATAACACTGTATTAGCTATTATCTCAAATACTGGAGTTAATTTTCTAATTTATTTATTTGTTTGACATTTGTTGACTGGGTTGATCCAGCTGGGACAGAGCCCTTTTTCAGTGGTGACATGGGGAGAAAAGCTCCACAGCAATTACATACAATTGATATGACTTCATAATCGGTTAAAAATACAAGAACACAGATAGAATATCTATTAGCAGGACATTACAGCATGTGTAGCTACAATACAGAGTACAAGAAAAGGATACAGTTATAATTTTTAACAAGGCAAAACAAGAGTGGTAACTGAAGATACATGTAAGTGTGTAAGGGTTTCAAAGCTTGAGCAATTCGCAGTTGACAAGTCATATAAAGAAACAGAATAAAACTGGAAGAGTAAGAAAGAAGAGGAGGAGGTTATAGAAATTTTATAAGAGTCTAGCTTATCGGAAATGAGGTAGGAAATAATGTAATAACTAATGTGGTGTGATCACATATAATACTGTAGTAGCTATTACCTCAAATGTTGGAGTTAGTTTTCTAATGTGGTGTGATCACATATAATACTGTAGTAGCTATTACCTCAAATGTTGCAGTTAGTTTTCTAATGTGGTGTGATCACATATAATACTGTAGTAGCTATTACCTCAAATGTTGGAGTTAGTTTTCTAATATGGTGTGATCATTACCTCAAATGTTGGAGTTAGTTTTCTAATGAGGTGTGATCACATATAATACTGTAGTAGCTATTACCTCAAATGTTGGAGTTAGTTTTCTAATGTGGTGTGATCACATATAATACTGTAGTAGCTATTACCTCAAATATTGGAGTTAGTTTTCTAATATGGTGTGATCACATATAATACTGTAGTAGCTATTACCTCAAATGTTGGAGTTAGTTTTCTAATGTGGTGTGATCACATATAATACTGTAGTAGCTATTACCTCAAATGTTGGAGCTAGTTTTCTAATGTGGTGTGATCACATGTAACACTGTAGTAGATACTATCTCATGGTCTGATCACTATCTACTATATTTCATCCCAAGTCTACCTGCAAGTAGGTGTCCTGATGTTAACATGACACACTTTAGGAATTTGTGGAATGTCTTCATCAGTGTCTAGATTCCCTTTTGGACCAGTTCTTACCTGAGTGTAGTGCATATTGACTGTAGTTACAGGAGTAAGCTTCTAATCTCCCTATCACATCTTCCTTGGTTCAAGTCACCCAGGTTCATGTATGCCCCAACTATGACTTACTAAGATTGGTATGGTAAATAGCATGCAGTATGGCGATGGGGTGAAGAATGACATATACATGGTGGAAGATGGGTCTTTAGGAGAAGTGGCATGTGTTGGAGAACTATTTACTGGTCTGCCAGAGGTGAAATATATGTTCTCTTGGATGTACCATGTCCTCCCCTTTTTAATTTCTCCAAATGTTTTGGGTTTCTAATACCATAACAGGAATGGACCCCACTCCTAAGTCAAAGTACGATTAAAGTTCATGAAATTAGTATTGTTTCACTCTTTGATGTCAGTCAAAAGTGCTCTTCGCAGCACCTGCAATGTTCCCAGCAATGACACCTTCTGCAGTTTGTATGGAGATACATGTATTGGTAGCGTATCTAAATAAGATTTTAGACTCTTTTTTTTTATAAGACCTGTTGCTCCTACTACTATTGGAACTATTTGGGTATCTTTCTTCCACATTGCTCTCATTTCTGCTTGCAGATGCTGATATTTTCTAACTTTATGTTTCTCTGTGCGCAGGACACTGTAGTCGCTGGGTGTGGCGATTTCAATAATCAATGCTACTTTTGTCTTCTTTTCCTGGACCACTATATCTGGTTTTCTAGCATATATCTTTTGAATTGTTGGTAATGGATGATTCCATGTGATGTAGACTTTACCATTTTCTATGATGCTTTGTGGATCATGTTTCCAGTGCTTTTCAGCCACTTCAACACCATAATGTTTGCACAATCCCCAGTGCAACAGTCTTGCCACATTATTGTGCCTTTCAGTATACAGTCCATCTGCCATTAGTATGTCACAACCAGCAATGAGGTATGCAACTGTTCATAGGTTCATAGGTAGGTACTAGGCTATTGACCCTAGGGCCTATATAAGCCTAGCCAAAAAGGTACACTGGCTTTTGCCACCCAAGAAAATGATTTTCCTGTGCCCATGTCGAGCAGAGCCACAGAGGTGAGCCCTGGGGTGAATTTCCTATTTCCCATCCAATCATCAAGATTTTTCTTGAAGAGTGCTAATGAGGAGCTTTGTTTGATATAGATAGGTAGTTTGTTCCAGAGTATGGGAAGTCTCTGGGACAGCAATCTATCCCTCCAGCATGTTCTGTTTATTGTGGTGACAAGGTTTAGGTCCCTAGAGCATGTAGCTTGGATGGATTGGGATTTCTTTAAGTGGAGCATGTCCAACAACTCTGGGTTTGACATAGCTTTGTATATTAGGCAGAGATCGCCTCTGAGTAGGCGATATGTGATGGAGTAAAGCTGGAGTTTGAGACGGTCTGTATAGGGCATCTGTTTGAGGCCGGTAATTCTCTTTGTGAGATATTTCTGCAGCCCTTCCAGTTGTTGTAGATGTCTTGTGAGGTATATACCAAAAGGGGTGTTGTATTCTATAATGGGTCTAATGAGTGATGAGTAGAGGGGAACAATGACCTCTTTTTTCCTGGATGAGAAACCTTTTGTGATGATGTGTGCCATGTAGAAGGATTTCCTGTCTACTGTGGCAATGTGATTATCAAAGGAGAGACTACTGTCCACCTGTGTCCCAAGGTCTCTTATCAGACTTTCAGTGTTAAGTAGACTACCACCTATGTGGTAGCTCATGGGTACAGAGCTTTTACCAAAGGGGATGACAATGCACTTTTTGGCACTGAGCTTGAGGCCATGGCTTTGACACCAGGCATCTGTCTCAGTGAGGCCCTTTTGTAGGATGTCCACATCGTTAGGAGTTTCAATTATGGCTTCTAGTTTGCAGTCATCTGCGAACTTTGTTAGCCAAAGACCTTCTGTGTTAGGCTGTACTTCAGAAAAGTAGATACCAAACAAGAGAGGACCCAGGACTGAACCCTGTAGTACTCCACTTGTCACTGGTTTGAAGTCGGATTTGGAGTCTGCTACTTTCACAGTGTGTGCTCTGTCAGTGAGCCAGTTGGCAACCCATCTTGTCACATAGGGATTTATACCTAGTTTAGTGAGTTTATCTATAATTCCAGAATGGGGGATGGTGTCAAAAGCCTTGGCGAGATCTAGATAGGCTGTGTGAACCACCTTACCCTCATCTATGGCTTTGGTGACTGCTTCAAAGAGGTCTGTCAGGCTTAGGAGACATGATCTGCCTTTTATAAACCTGAACTGGGTGGGGTCCAGAGTTTGGAGATTACCAATGTCTTTGTTTATAAGTTCCATGATGATACATTCCATGGCCTTGCAGACCAGGCTCGTTAGGCTAATGGGGCAGTAGTTCCAGGGATCCATCGTGGCTCCCCCTTTGTGGAGTGGGATAACTGTCACTGTGCACTATTCAGTGGGCACAAAGCCTGAGGTGAGGCTATGATTGAACATGGTGCTTAGGTGGGGTACCAGTTCATTCTGTAGTTCATGTAGAACGCAGCCTGAGATGTTGTCAGGTCCCATGGATGCTGTGTTCTTGGCTTTGGAGAGTGTGTTTTTTTTACCTGTGCAGCCGTGATTACAGGAACATTGCATTCTTCTGGTATAGAGATAGGTTCAGTGGTAACTTTAACCTCCTCTCACCCCCCCTAAAAGACCCATCAGCCTGGATGTTGGTGATTTCAGTTCTGTAATTTTCGTGCCATTGTGCTGTAACTCAGAGCAGATCTGGGTGTTGCCATTGAAATTCTTGACATAGCTATAGAATGCTTTTTGGTTGTCCTTAGAATCAGTGGCAGTCTTGTTTTCATAGCTAGCTTTGGAGGATTTTATGAGGGATCTCAGTTTCTTACTATGGCTGACCAGGGAGCTCCTCCACTCATGGAATTTTACTCTCTTTTGCAACAGCTTCTTCCTTCTGTTGTAGAGTTTATTTATAGCTGGGGACCACCAGATTGTCTTCCTTTTTTTGGAGGATAGTGTCTTGGTTCTGTTAGGGATAGCATGATCCATGCACTTGTGTAAGTGCTTATAGAGTGCATTTATGCAAGGATTCTGCAGTCATAACTGCATTGCCCATCTGCATGGATGTCTTGAAGTTTGCTACTTCTGTCTTAAGAAGCATGAAGTTGGCTTTGGAAAAATTTTTTACAGTGGTTTCCTTAATGGGGGTTGGGGGTGGGATCTGGATATCTATGGTGATTAGCTTATGGTCGGATCTGACCAAAGAGGAGTTGACTTCAGGTGTGGAACACCAGTCACTGATGTTGGTAATGACTAGGTCTAGGATATTGTTGATGCTGGTGGGGGTGTGAATAAGTTGATTTAGGGCATTGGAGTGTATGAATTCTAGAAAGCGTTGAGTGAAGGAGTTGGTACATAAGTAGTTTTCCCAGTTAATGGTGGGGTAGTTGAAATCACCCATTATTAGGTTGTTTGGTTGGACTCTAATATCTTCCACTATATCAAGAAAAGAGGAGTGGGTGCCCTGGGGCATTGTGGGGGAATTTGGATTGCAGTTTTACCCAGAGTTAGTTGCACTTGGATAATTTTGGATGCATTATGTTGGGCAACTAGCCTGAAGGTCTGTATATCCTTAATGAATATGGACACACCTCCACCTTTAGTGTTCCGGTCCAGATTAGATGGCCGAAAGGCATGGTATGAGTTATAGCTTGGTAATGCAGGGCTGCTCTCTGGAGCCTTGAACCAGGTTTCAGTCACAGCACAGATATTGATGTTCTCCATTTTAAGGAGTGCCTCGAGTGAGTGCATTTTGAGGTTTAGACTTCTAGCATTGAGTAGCATTACCCTCAGTTTTTGTTTGCCTGTACCTGTTACAGTGGTGGGTTTGTCATTTGGACCTTGCCTAAAAAGGGCACTATAGGGGGTGGCAAAAGCCTTAGCCATTATCTGGAATCCCAGGGGTGGCAGGTGCAGGTCATCTCTGGCAAAGCATTGTGGCCTATCGACCATGTCGTCCCAGGCAGACAGATACTGGATCCCCTTAGAATGACACAAGAAGCTTAGCCAATTGTTTAAGTCAATCATTTTGTCCTTGAATTGTGGTATCATTCTGGGCAAAGATAGGATGCTACTCAGGGCTAGGGTCATACCTACCTGGATTGCAAGATCAGAGAGCTCTTTCATGTCTCTTTTCATGTAGTCCAGGGAGGTACGTCTCAGGTAGTTCACACCAACATGGACAATGACCGAGTCATATTTGTACTTGTTGTGGAGTGACCTGAGTGTGTGGGTTATGTGACGGATCCTGGCATCTGACAAGCAGCTAACAGTAACTTTCTCCTTGTCTAGTTTGGTGTGCCTGATTATAGAGTCACCTATGATTAATGTGTTGGGGACATTGTTTTGCCTATTGGGCTGTGGTTGAGTGGCACACTGAGTCTGCAGGCTGTGCCTCATTTTTGAGAGCCTCCATGAATGTTTTTGTGTTTCTATGTGTTGGTTTTGGTGGTGTAGGTTTAGTGGGTCTATGTGATGAGTGTGGTGTGGTGCAAATGTTTACCTTATACTCTTGACTGACAAGTTCAGTCTTGGTTTGAGAGAGCTTTGCCTCCAGTTTGGCTAGATAAATGCATCTCTCACAGGTTGTAGTGTTGGGTGGTAGGAGGAGAGGGTTGTCAGTGTACATGAGGGAATTTCTACATTGCCTCAGGATGCCCAGATTCATTGGGTAGACAGGAGGGAACACCGGGAGCTGTCCCTTGGGCATACCTGGGTAAGAGAACACTGGGAGCTGTCCCTTGGACATACCTAGGTAAGAGAACACCGGGAGCTGTCCCTTGGGCATGCCTGGGTAAGAGAACACCAGCAGCTGTCCCTTGGGTATGCCTGGGTAAGAGAACACTGGGAGCTGTCCCTTGGGCATACCTGGGTAAGAGAACACTGGGAGCTGTCCCTTGGACATACCTAGGTAAGAGAACACTGGGAGCTGTCCCTTGGGCATGCCTGGGTAAGAGAACACCGGGAGCTGTCCCTTGGGCATGCCTGGTTAAGAGAACACTGGGAGCTGTCCCTTGGGCATGACTGGGTAAGAGAACACCGGGAGCTGTCCCTTGGACATGCCTGGATAATCACTATTTTCCTCTAGACAAGTGAGGGATGTAAGTGCTGGAGCTGTTTTCCTCTAAGCAACTGAGGAAGATGAGTACAAAAAAAAACTGTTAACCACTAAGTAATGAGGAAGGTTGAGTGCTGTAGTAAGTTGTGGTTTATTTAGTGCCTACAACAGTTCTAAACCAGTGCTGAGCACGAAAAAGCAGATTCAAGTGCTAAAATTAAGAATCTGGCTAGTTCTAAGGGAAAAACAGAAGAGCAGACTTTATGGTTCTGGGAATAGTTTAACCCTAGCTAAGCGGCTATGTGTGAAGCATAAACTCATGCAAACATGAGTTTTTAACTCACAAAGTTGAAAGGGATAGAAATTAGCCCAAAATGGCCAATAAGGTTAATTTCAGAGCTGGAAACCACTCCTCTTGTGACAGGCTGTTGTAATGCTTACCACTCTCACTGTTAAACAGAAAGAACTCCCACTACCACAACAAGGTCTGGACCACTCAGAAACAAAGACTAAAGTCCTGAAACCAGCAGATCTGGGATCCGGACTATTCTAGTATAGGAAAGGGTGGGAAATGAGCAGTCCAGATAGTATTGTTTTTCTTTTTGTTTGTTTTTTATTAAGAAACTAAGCAGCAAAAAGCAATTTAAAATAGTAAAAATGCACAGAAAAGCCTGTTGGACTTGAGTGTGACACCTACAGTACTAGATGCAGTTTAAATTTTAACTTTTAAGCAGATAAATCAAGTGCATACACAGTAAAACAATTTAACAGTAAAATGCAGCAGAAATACAACAGAACCACAGTAAAAATGGCTTTTTAAAAATGCGATTAGCAAAAACAGTTGAGAGAAAGCCAGAAAAGGTACTTAGATCAGCAAAAAGTCTCTTTTTCTCATTTCTGGTGCTGTAGTAGTCTGCAGGATGCCCAAACAGGATCCACCGAGCTAAGACAAGCCTTCTAACACTTAAGCCCAGCGATGCATTATGATGCAGACTGCCGTTCCAGAGATTTGTGCATGCAATCTGTATTCTACTGATAACAGCATGGTATGCTGTCATAATCTTGGCAGATGGCCATGCTGATTCACAAGTCAGATCTAATCAGGTAGCAACTTGGCAAAGCTATAAAGCTAAATGGTAAAATGGTTCATGGTGTAGTTTGTATCCCACTTCCCAGTCACAGATGTCCCAGGTAATCTAGTGATTACACTCATCTATTAGTCTGACAAGTCAGAAGTTCATCTTTACCTCCCTTTCCATATTATAATGTGAAGACTTTTCAGTCTAGCTGCTATTTTCCGTGTCTTTTATATGCTTGTAATATAAGTAGACCCCTGGGACCCACTGTATACTTTGCATGGCCTTCTGAGCCAGCTGTACAGTGACTCCACTTCTGTAATGCTGTGTGCTGCAAAGTAATTGTTGACATCTTTGATGTCTTGATTAAATGGATTCCCCAGCTGCCCGTTGTCACTATGTTGTGCCAGGATTAGTAGCTGTGACTGGCATCTCAGCTCTTTAACAGGCTGTGAGGAAAGGTGAGGCAGCAAACATGAAGGAGATGTGTTGAAGAGTAAGGGAAAACATAAAATGTAGACAGGCTCTTGTCAGTAACAGTTTTATTTATTGTACTACCTTTTTAGATATACAATTAAAGCTATGCCAGGCTTGGGGAAAAGATGTTTAAAAATAGTATTTCAAACTCGTAGAGCCAACAGAAGAATACAACTGTTCTTGTGAAACTGCATTGCTATGAATGACAAACCTGTAAAGTCCACCAGTATAAACAGATAACAAAACAGAACTCATAACATTCATAGCATTCATAGATTAGTACTAAGCTAACTGCCCTTGTGGGCCATTTTAAGCCTAGCCAATTATCCCATGTGAGAATCAAACACTGTACCTTGTGTCTGTAAAGTAAACACCTTAAACATCATGCCAACCAACCTCCCAAAATGCTGTGTTACCACCATACATTTCACTGCCAAGACTTGAACCCTGGACCCTGTGCAAAACAGTCAGAGCAACATACCACTATGCCAAATCAGCTGTTTTTTTTACTCACAAAGTATTAAACTGATATCTTATGTCAGCAAAAGAAATAACATAACTGCAGTTTACCAGAGACACATGCAGTTAGTATGCAGCATAAGGAAAAACGGCTTGTGTGGATCAGGTAAGTGAAGTGCAGAACAGAGCAAGACAGAGAATACTTTATTGCAAGATGATGTCATGAATTATCAGACAGAGAGAGAGAGTGAAATGGAGAGGGAGAGATAAGAAATACTGTATGATATAACAGAAGGATGAAACAGGGTCACTCTGCTAGTAAGAATTGCTAATGAGCCTTCCAACAGGGATGCAATCCTATGATAAGGCCTGCTGAAATATTTGGCAGCATGCCACTAGCCTGTAACTGACAGTAGCAAGTGAAATTGTAGAAATCGGGTATAAATATTATCAACTATCATTTTTGGCTTTGCAGGAAATATTAAAAGTTAACTAAAGAGCTTAAGGTAAGTTGCAGAGTGAGTAATAAGTCCTTATGGCCACATAGTCCAGGGGTATTATGTAGCAGGAGACAGTGCCAAAGGTTCAAATCAGTATGAGTCACAGTGATTCAGGAAATGTTTCTAACAACATTTTTTGGGTGCATTCAAGATTTTGAAGACTGTATAACCAGCCTTGGCAACAACAAAACACATTGTTTTACCTAGGACGGTTGTCAAGGTCATCTGGATGATCTTGACTAAGCCTGTGAGATGAAGACACAAAAGCACAGTAGCTATGACTACATGTTTCAGTTGGTAACAGAATTTGGGCTTTGGCAATTTTGGAGTGCTTGGGAGGAAGAGCAAAGAAGATGAGTATGTCATCATTAGAGTATCCTGGCATCCCTGTATCAGTTTAGGGCAGCTCTATATAAAGTGCAGAGGCCACTGTGTAGGATACCAGTAAGAGCACACCACAGTCAAGTCAGATAGGCACAGCCTTGCATGCCCATAAAAAAGGGTATCAGTAGAGGGAATTTAACAGTGGGCTAATGGAAATCTGATGCAAGACTCATTTCATAAGGATAGTCACATAAACTTTTTTTGTTGTTTCAGCCTTTTCAGTGCCAATGAGGAATGTCTAGATTGTGGGCATTTCTGCTTCATAAGACTGGAAGAATGGGTTCAATGGTTGTGAGTAAAATAACATGGGTTTGAGAGCTCCAAGCAGAAGACCATTAGATGGAAAAGTATTCCAACCAGGAAGTGGTACCAGCTCAAGAAGGGAGGCAGCATGAGAAATGATTGAGGAGCGATTCCAGATTTAAGAGTAAATTATATTTGTGTAATGCACCTATAATGCAGCTAGGATATTTGTTGGCTCCTATGCAGCTGACATCAGCTTCCACTGCTTCTTCTAGCTCTTCAATCCTGACAGTGACCTGAACTCCTGTGGACTGAATATGATCATTTTCCCATACTCAGAGAGAAAATGGAGGTATCCCAGCACTGCATCAAACTTGCCAACATAGGCACTTTTTTGTTTTATGCATTACTCATGCTCTACCCCTATGCCGTCGATGACATGAGGTCATGGCTGATGTAGGCACCGGTACTGTTAAGCCAGGTTAGATATTCCCAGCCTTACCACTGAGTGCTACCATCCTGTGCTGTATACCACTCACCTGGGATAGGCAAGCCCGTAAAACACTACTTGTTTTGACATCCTCCCTACTAACTTGTAATGTGTTTGACTTACTAGTCACCTAGGTCATAGTCAGAGCGTCTTCTGGCTGTGCCACATAGACAGTTATAATGGGTGTAGAGTGGTTGATGCGTGGGTAAGCGGAAACAGTGCTAGAAAACTGGTCTTTAGACTGATTGATATAGTTTGAAGCAGTGCAGAGAATATTGTGACATAAAGCTGAGGATGAGCAACAGAAAGATGTATGAGGAAGTTAAACAGATGCACGAACAAAATGATGTCATTAAGGGAAGGCAGGTCAGTGAGCATCCAAGGCTTATGTAAAATGATATGTGAAATACAGTAGGGTTAGAGTTCATTTACAGGGGAGAGGAATGCATGAGTTTGTAGAGGATCTAAGGATCGTGTTGGTGTCAGTAGGTAACAGAAATGTGCTTTGCAGAAGAGGAAAGAATTCCACCAGTTCCACCTGCTTCACTGACAGAAGGCAGGACTAGGCATGACAACGGAAGGTTAGGGAGCGCATCTACCTTGTTAGTTGGCCCTACTTTACATCCAGTACTTGGTAACCATTTGAAA